>NW_026060913.1:0-207500 GCF_929443795.1 Astur gentilis
CCCTAACCCTAACCCTAACCCTGACCCTAACCCTAACCCTAAGCCTAACCCCAACACCCTAACCCTAACCCTAACCCTAACCCCTAACCCTAACCCTAACCCTAACCCTATCCCTAACCCCAACCCTAACCCTAACCCTAACCCTAACCCCTAACTGTAAACCTTTTCTGACAAGTTGCAGGATGTGTGCCGTTTCCGAAACAGGTTCTGCTGAGGACGAGAGCCATGAGATGTTCCTCCTCTGGGCAAGCTCGGGTCCAAGATCCTTTTGTGCCTGTGAATAGGCTGCAGGGGGACGGTGAAGACCAGCAACAGCTTTCAGGGCTGCCACCTTCCTTGTGGAACACGGAGCCGGACGTGTGCCTTTCCAGAATCAGGCACTGCCGAGGACGAGAGCTATGAGATGTTCCTCCTCTGGGCAAGCCCCAGTCCCAGATCCTGTTGTGCCTGTGAATAGGCTGCAGGGGGACGGTGAAGACCAGCAACATCTTTCCAGCCTGCCACCTTCCGTGTGGGACAAGGAGCCGGACGTGTGCCTTTTCGAAAAGTGGCCCTGCCGAGGACGAGAGCCATGAGATTTTCCTCCTCTGGGCAAGCCCGGGTCCCAGATCCTGTTGTGCCTGTGAATAGGCTGCAGGGGGACGGTGAAGACCAGCAACATCTTTCCAGCCTGCCACCTTCCGTGTGGGACAAGGAGCCGGACATGTGCCTTCTCGGAAATAGACTCTGCCGAGGACGAGAGCCATGAGATGTTCCTCCTCTGGGCAAGCCCGGCTCCCAGATCCTGTTGTGCCTGTGAATAGGCTGAAGGGGGACGGTGAAGACCAGCAACATCTTTCCGGCCTGACACCTTCCGTGTGGGACAAGGAGCCGGACGTGTGCCTTTTCGGAAACAGGTCCTGCCGAGGACGAGAGACATGAGATGTTCCTCCTCTGGGCAAGCCCGGGTCCCAGATCCTGTAGTACCTGTGAATAGGCTGCAGGGGGACGGTGAAGACCAGCAACAGCTTTCCGGCCTGCCACCTTCCGTGTGGGACAAGGAGCCGGACGTGTGTCTTTTCGGGAAGAGGCTCTGCCGAGGACAAGAGCCATGAGATGTTCCTCCTCTGGGCAAGCCCGGGTCCTGAATCCTGTTGTACCTGTGAATAGGCTGCAGGGGGACGGTGAAGACCAGCAACAGCTTTCAGGGCTGCCACCTTCCGTGTGGGACAAGGAGCCGGACGTGTGCCTTTTCGGAAATAGGCTCTGCCGAGGACGAGAGCCATGAGATGTTCCTCCTCTGGGCAAGCCCGGGTCCCAGATCCTGTTGTGCCTGTGAATAGGCTGCAGGGGGACGGTGAAGACCAGCAACATTCTTCAGGTGTGCCAACTTCCGTGTGGGACAAGGAGCCGGACGTGTGCCTTTTCGGAAAAAGGCCCTGTCGAGGACGAGAGCCATGAGATGTTCCTCCTCTGGGCAAGCCCGGGTCCCAGATCCTGTTGTGCCAGTGAATAGGCTGCAGGGGGACGGTGAAGACTAGCAACAGCTTTCAGGGCTGCCACATTCCGTGTGGGACAAGGAGCCGGACGTGTGCCTTTCCGGAATCAGGCTCTGCCGAGGACGAGAGACATGAGATGTTCCTCCTCTGGGCAAGCCCGGGTCCCAGATCCTGTTGCACCTGTGAATAAGCTGCAGGGGGACGGTGAAGACCAGCAACAGCTTTCAGGGCTGCCACCTTCCGTGTGGGACAAGGAGCCGGACGTGTGCCTTTTCGGAAACAGGCTCTGCCGAGGACGAGAGACTAACCCTGACCCTAACCCTAACCCTAACCCCTAACCCTAACCCTAAGCCCATCCCTAACGACCCTAACCCTAACCCTAACCCTAAGCCCTTAACAGTAACCCTAACCCTAAACCCTAACCCTAACCCTAACTGTAACCCTAACCCTAACCCTAACCCTAATCCCAACCCTAACCCTAACCTAACCCTAACCCCTAACCCCAACCCTAACCCCTAACTGTAAACCTTTTCTGACAAGTTGCAGGATGTGTGCCATTTCCGAAACAGGTTCTGCTGAGGACGAGAGCCATGAGATTTTCCTCCTCTGGGCAAGCCCGTATCCCAGATCCTGTTGTGCCTGTGAATAGGCTGCAGGGGGACGGTGAAGACCAGCAACATCTTTCAGGGCTGCCACCTTCCGTGTGGGACAAGGAGCCGGACGTGTGCCTTTCCGGAATCAGGCTCTGCCGAGGACGAGAGCCATGAGATGTTCCTCCTCGGGGCAAGCCCGGGTCCCAGATCCTGTTGTGCCTGTGAATAGGCTGCAGGGGGACGGTGAAGACCAGCAACAGCTTTCAGGGCTGCCACTTCCGTGTGGGACACGGTGCCGGACGTGTGCCTTTCCAGAATCAGGCTCTGCCGAGGACGAGAGCCATGAGATGTTCCTCCTCTGGGCAAGCCCGGGTCCCAGATCCTGTTGTGCCTGTGAATAGGCTGCAGGGGGACGGTGAAGACCAGCAACATCTTTCCGGCCTGCCACCTTCCGTGTGGGACAAGGAGCCGGACGTGTGCCTTTCCAGAATCAGACTCTACCGAGGACGAGAGCCATGAGATGTTCCTCCTCTGGGCAAGCCCGGGTCCCAGATCCTGTTGTGCCTGTGAATAGGCTGCAGGGGGACGGTGAAGACCAGCAACAGCTTTCAGGGCTGCCACCTTCCTTGTGGGACAAGGAGCCGGACGTGTGCCTTTTCGAAAAGAGGCCCTGCCGAGGACGAGAGCCATGAGATGTTTCTCCGCTGGGCAAGCCCGGGTCCCAGATCCTGTTGTGCCTGTGAATAGGCTGAAGGGGGGCAGTGAAGACCAGCAACAGCTTTCAGGGCTGCCACCTTCCGTGTGGGACAAGGAGCCGGACGTGTGCCTTTTCGGAATCAGGCTCTGCCGAGGACGAGAGACTAACCCTGACCCTAACCCTAACCCTAACCCCTAACCCTAACCCTAAGCCCATCCCTAACGACCCTAACCCTAACCCTAACCCTAAGCCCTTAACACTAACCCTAACCCTAAACCCTAACCCTAACCCTAACTGTAACCCTAACCCTGACCCTATCTCCTAACTCTAACCCTAACCCTAACCCCTAACCCTAACCGTAACCCTAACCACCTAACCCTAACACTCACCCTAACACCTAACCCTAACCCTAACCCTAACCCCTAACCCTAACCCTAACCCTAATGGACCCTAACCCTAACCCTAACCCTGACCCTAACACTAACCCTAAGCCTAACCCCAACACCCTAACCCTAACCCTAACCCTAACCCCTAACCCTAACCCTAACCCTAACCCTCTCCCTAACCCCAACCCTAACCCTAACCCTAACCCTAACCCCTAACTGTAAACCTTTTCTGACAAGTTGCAGGATGTGTGCCGTTTCCGAAACAGGTTCTGCTGAGGACGAGAGCCATGAGATGTTCCTCCTCTGGGCAAGCTCGGGTCCAAGATCCTTTTGTGCCTGTGAATAGGCTGCAGGGGGATGGTGAAGACCAGCAACAGCTTTCAGGGCTGCCACCTTCCTTGTGGAACACGGAGCCGGACGTGTGCCTTTCCAGAATCAGGCACTGCCGAGGACGAGAGCTATGAGATGTTCCTCCTCTGGGCAAGCCCCGGTCCCAGATCCTGTTGTGCCTGTGAATAGGCTGCAGGGGGACGGTGAAGACCAGCAACATCTTTCCAGCCTGCCACCTTCCTTGTGGGACAAGGAGCCGGACGTGTGCCTTTTCGAAAAGTGGCCCTGCCGAGGACGAGAGCCATGAGATTTTCCTCCTCTGGGCAAGCCCGGGTCCCAGATCCTGTTGTGCCTGTGAATAGGCTGCAGGGGGACGGTGAAGACCAGCAACATCTTTCCGGCCTGACACCTTCCGTGTGGGACAAGGAGCCGGACGTGTGCCTTTTCGGAAACAGGCCCTGCCGAGGACGAGAGCCATGAGATGTTCCTCCTCTGGGCAAGCCCGGGTCCCAGATCCTGTAGTACCTGTGAATAGGCTGCAGGGGGACGGTGAAGACCAGCAACAGCTTTCCGGCCTGCCACCTTCCGTGTGGGACAAGGAGCCGGACGTGTGTCTTTTCGGGAAGAGGCTCTGCCGAGGACCAGAGCCATGAGATGTTCCTCCTCTGGGCAAGCCCGGGTCCTGAATCCTGTTGTACCTGTGAATAGGCTGCAGGGGGACGGTGAAGACCAGCAACAGCTTTCAGGGCTGCCACCTTCCGTGTGGGACAAGGAGCCGGACGTGTGCCTTTTCGGAAATAGGCTCTGCCGAGGACGAGAGCCATGAGATGTTCCTCCTCTGGGCAAGCCCGGGTCCCAGATCCTGTTGTGCCTGTGAATAGGCTGCAGGGGGACGGTGAAGACCAGCAACATCCTTCAGGGCTGCCAACTTCCGTGTGGGACAAGGAGCCGGACGTGTGCCTTTTCGGAAAAAGGCCCTGTCGAGGACGAGAGCCATGAGATGTTCCTCCTCTGGGCAAGCCCGGGTCCCAGATCCTGTTGTGCCTGTGAATAGGCTGCAGGGGGACGGTGAAGACCAGCAACAGCTTTCAGGGCTGCCACCTTCCGTGTGGGACAAGGAGCCGGACGTGTGCCTTTTCGGAAACAGGCTCTGCCGAGGACGAGAGACTAACCCTGACCCTAACCCTAACCCTAACCCCTAACCCTAACCCTAAGCCCATCCCTAACGACCCTAACCCTAACCCTAACCCTAAGCGCTTAACAGTAACCCTAACCCTAAACCCTAACCCTAACCCTAACTGTAACCCTAACCCTAACCCTAACCCTAATCCCAACCCTAACCCTAACCTAACCCTAACCCCTAACCCTAACCCTAACCCCTAACTGTAAACCTTTTCTGACAAGTTGCAGGATGTGTGCCATTTCCGAAACAGGTTCTGCTGAGGACGAGAGCCATGAGATTTTCCTCCTGTGGGCAATCCCGTATCCCTGATCCTGTTGTGCCTGTGAATAGGCTGCAGGGGGACGGTGAAGACCAGCAACAGCTTTCAGGGCTGCCAACTTCCGTGTGGGACAAGGAGCTGGATGTGTGTCTTTTCGGAAACAGGTCCTGCCGAGGATGAGAGCCATGAGATGGTCCTCCTCGGGGCAAGCCCGCATCGTGAATCCTGTTGTGCCTGTGAATAGGCTGCAGGGGGACGGTGAAGACCAGCAACAGCTTTCAGGGCTGCCACCTTCCTTGTGGGACAAGGAGCCGGACGTGTGCCTTTTCGAAAAGAGGCCCTGCCGAGGACGAGAGCCATGAGATGTTCCTCCGCTGGGCAAGCCCGGGTCCCAGATCCTGTTGTGCCTGTGAATAGGCTGAAGGGGGGCGGTGAAGACCAGCAACAGCTTTCAGGGCTGGCACCTTCCGTGTGGGACAAGGAGCCGGACGTGTGCCTTTTCGGGAAGAGGCTCTGCCGAGGACAAGAGCCATGATATGTTCCTCCTCTGGGCGTGCCCGGGTCCTGAATACTGTTGTGCCTTTGAATAGGCTGCAGGGGGACGGTGAAGACCAGCAACATCTTTCTGGCCTGCCACCTTCCGTGTGGGACAAGGAGCCGGACGTGTGTCTTTTCGGGAAGAGGCTCTGCCGAGGACGAGAGCCATGAGATGTTCCTCCTCTGGGCAAGCCCGCATCCCAGATCCTGTCGTACCTGTGAATAGGCTGCAGGGGGACGGTGAAGACCAGCAACATCCTTCAGGGGTGCCAACTTCCGTGTGGGACAAGGAGCCGGACGTGTGCCTTTTCGGAAACAGGCCCTGTCGAGGACGGGAGCCATGAGATGTTCCGCCTCTGGGCAAGCCCGGGTCCCAGATCCTGTTGTGCCTGTGAATAGGCTGCAGGGGGACGGTGAAGACTAGCAACAGCTTTCAGGGCTGCCACCTTCCGTGTGGGACAAGGAGCCGGACGTGTGCCTTTTCGGAAACAGGCTCTGCCGAGGACTAGAGACTAACCCTGACCCTAACCCTAACCCTAACCCTAATCGACCCAAACGCTAACCCTAACACTAACCCCCTAACCCTAACCCTAACCCTAACCCTAACCCTAACCCTAAGCCCTTAACACTAACCCTAACCCTAACCCTAACCCTAACCCCTAACCCTAACCCTAAGCCCATCCCTAACGACCCTAACCCTAACCCTAACCCTAAGCCCTTAACACTAACCCTAACCCTAAACCCTAACCCTAACCCTAACTGTAACCCTAACCCTAACCCTAACCCTAATCCCAACCCTAACCCTAACCTAACCCTAACCCATAACCCCAACCCTAACCCCTAACTGTAAACCTTTTCTGACAAGTTGCAGGATGTGTGCCATTTCCGAAACAGGTTCTGCTGAGGACGAGAGCCATGAGATTTTCCTCCTGTGGGCAATCCCGTATCCCTGATCCTGTTGTGCCTGTGAATAGGCTGCAGGGGGACGGTGAAGACCAGCAACAGCTTTCAGGGCTGCCACCTTCCGTGAGGGACAAGGAGCCGGACGTGTGCCTTTTCGGAAACAGGCCCTGTCGAGGACGAGAGCCATGAGATGTTCCTCCTCTGGGCAAGCCCGGGTCCCAGATCCTGTTGTGCCTGTGAATAGGCTGCAGGGGGACGGTGAAGACTAGCAACAGCTTTCAGGGCTGCCACCTTCCGTGTGGGACAAGGAGCCGGACGTGTGCCTTTTCGGAAACAGGCTCTGCCGAGGACTAGAGACTAACCCTGACCCTAACCCTAACCCTAACCCTAATCGACCCAAACGCTAACCCTAACACTAACCCCCTAACCCTAACCCCAACCCTAACCCTAACCCTAACCCTAAGCCCTTAACACTAACCCTAACCCTAACCCTAACCCTAACCCCTAACCCTAACCCTAAGCCCATCCCTAACGACCCTAACCCTAACCCTAACCCTAAGCCCTTAACACTAACCCTAACCCTAAACCCTAACCCTAACCCTAACTGTAACCCTAACCCTAACCCTAACCCTAATCCCAACCCTAACCCTAACCTAACCCTAACCCCTAACCCCAACCCTAACCCCTAACTGTAAACCTTTTCTGACAAGTTGCAGGATGTGTGCCATTTCCGAAACAGGTTCTGCTGAGGACGAGAGCCATGAGATTTTCCTCCTGTGGGCAATCCCGTATCCCTGATCCTGTTGTGCCTGTGAATAGGCTGCAGGGGGACGGTGAAGACCAGCAACAGCTTTCAGGGCTGCCACCTTCCGTGTGGGACAAGGAGCCGGACGTGTGCCTTTTCGGAAACAGGCTCTGCCGAGGACGAGAGCCATGAGATGTTCCTCCTCGGGGCAAGCCCGGGTCCCAGATCCTGTTGTGCCTGTGAATAGGCTGCAGGGGGACGGTGAAGACCAGCAACAGCTTTCAGGGCTGCCAACTTCCGTGTGGGACAAGGAGCTGGATGTGTGTCTTTTCGGAAACAGGTCCTGCCGAGGATGAGAGCCATGAGATGGTCCTCCTCGGGGCAAGCCCGCATCGTGAATCCTGTTGTGCCTGTGAATAGGCTGCAGGGGGACGGTGAAGACCAGCAACAGCTTTCAGGGCTGCCACCTTCCTTGTGGGACAAGGAGCCGGACGTGTGCCTTTTCGAAAAGAGGCCCTGCCGAGGACGAGAGCCATGAGATGTTCCTCCTCTGGGCAAGCCCGGGTCCCAGATCCTGTTGTGCCTGTGAATAGGCTGAAGGGGGGCGGTGAAGACCAGCAACAGCTTTCAGGGCTGGCACCTTCCGTGTGGGACAAGGAGCCGGACGTGTGTCTTTTCGGGAAGAGGCTCTGCCGAGGACGAGAGCCATGAGATGTTCCTCCTCTGGGCAAGCCCGCATCCCAGATCCTGTCGTACCTGTGAATAGGCTGCAGGGGGACGGTGAAGACCAGCAACATCCTTCAGGGGTGCCAACTTCCGTGTGGGACAAGGAGCCGGACGTGTGCCTTTTCGGAAACAGGCCCTGTCGAGGACGAGAGCCATGAGATGTTCCTCCTCTGGGCAAGCCCGGGTCCCAGATCCTGTTGTGCCTGTGAATAGGCTGCAGGGGGACGGTGAAGACTAGCAACAGCTTTCAGGGCTGCCACCTTCCGTGTGGGACAAGGAGCCGGACGTGTGCCTTTTCGGAAACAGGCTCTGCCGAGGACTAGAGACTAACCCTGACCCTAACCCTAACCCTAACCCTATTCGACCCAAACGCTAACCCTAACACTAACCCCCTAACCCTAACCCCAACCCTAACCCTAACCCTAACCCTAAGCCCTTAACACTAACCCTAACCCTAACCCTAACCCTAACCCCTAACCCTAACCCTAAGCCCATCCCTAACGACCCTAACCCTAACCCTAACCCTAAGCCCTTAACAGTAACCCTAACCCTAAACCCTAACCCTAACCCTAACTGTAACCCTAACCCTAACCCTAACCCTAATCCCAACCCTAACCCTAACCTAACCCTAACCCCTAACCCCAACCCTAACCCCTAACTGTAAACCTTTTCTGACAAGTTGCAGGATGTGTGCCGTTTCCGAAACAGGTTCTGCTGAGGACGAGAGCCATGAGATTTTCCTCCTCTGGGCAAGCCCGTATCCCAGATCCTGTTGTGCCTGTGAATAGGCTGCAGGGGGACGGTGAAGACCAGCAACAGCTTTCAGGGCTGCCACCTTCCGTGTGGGACAAGGAGCCGGACGTGTGCCTTTTCGGAATCAGGCTCTGCCGAGGACGAGAGCCATGAGATGTTCCTCCTCGGGGCAAGCCCGGGTCCCAGATCCTGTTGTGCCTGTGAATAGGCTGCAGGGGGACGGTGAAGACCAGCAACAGCTTTCAGGGCTGCCACTTCCGTGTGGGACACGGAGCCGGACGTGTGCCTTTCCAGAATCAGGCTCTGCCGAGGACGAGAGCCATGAGATGTTCCTCCTCTGGGCAAGCCCGGGTCCTGAATCCTGTTGTACCTGTGAATAGGCTGCAGGGGGACGGTGAAGACCAGCAACAGCTTTCAGGGCTGCCACCTTCCGTGTGGGACAAGGAGCCGGACGTGTGCCTTTCGGAAATAGGCTCTGCCGAGGACGAGAGCCATGAGATGTTCCTCCTCTGGGCAAGCCCGGGTCCCAGATCCTGTTGTGCCTGTGAATAGGCTGCAGGGGGACGGTGAAGACCAGCAACATCCTTCAGGGGTGCCAACTTCCGTGTGGGACAAGGAGCCGGACGTGTGCCTTTTCGGAAAAAGGCCCTGTCGAGGACGAGAGCCATGAGATGTTCCTCCTCTGGGCAAGCCCGGGTCCCAGATCCTGTTGTGCCAGTGAATAGGCTGCAGTGGGACGGTGAAGACTAGCAACAGCTTTCAGGGCTGCCACATTCCGTGTGGGACAAGGAGCCGGACGTGTGCCTTTCCGGAATCAGGCTCTGCCGAGGACGAGAGACATGAGATGTTCCTCCTCTGGGCAAGCCCGGGTCCCAGATCCTGTTGCACCTGTGAGTAAGCTGCAGGGGGACGGTGAAGACCAGCAACAGCTTTCAGGGCTGCCACCTTCCGTGTGGGACAAGGAGCCGGACGTGTGCCTTTTCGGAAACAGGCTCTGCCGAGGACGAGAGACTAACCCTGACCCTAACCCTAACCCTAACCCCTAACCCTAACCCTAAGCCCATCCCTAACGACCCTAACCCTAACCCTAACCCTAAGCCCTTAACAGTAACCCTAACCCTAAACCCTAACCCTAACCCTAACTGTAACCCTAACCCTAACCCTAACCCTAATCCCAACCCTAACCCTAACCTAACCCTAACCCCTAACCCCAACCCTAACCCCTAACTGTAAACCTTTTCTGACAAGTTGCAGGATGTGTGCCATTTCCGAAACAGGTTCTGCTGAGGACGAGAGCCATGAGATTTTCCTCCTGTGGGCAATCCCGTATCCCTGATCCTGTTGTGCCTGTGAATAGGCTGCAGGGGGACGGTGAAGACCAGCAACAGCTTTCAGGGCTGCCAACTTCCGTGTGGGACAAGGAGCTGTATGTGTGTCTTTTCGGAAACAGGTCCTGCCGAGGATGAGAGCCATGAGATGGTCCTCCTCGGGGCAAGCCCGCATCGTGAATCCTGTTGTGCCTGTGAATAGGCTGCAGGGGGACGGTGAAGACCAGCAACAGCTTTCAGGGCTGCCACCTTCCTTGTGGGACAAGGAGCCGGACGTGTGCCTTTTCGAAAAGAGGCCCTGCCGAGGACGAGAGCCATGAGATGTTCCTCCTCTGGGCAAGCCCGGGTCCCAGATCCTGTTGTGCCTGTGAATAGGCTGAAGGGGGGCGGTGAAGACCAGCAACAGCTTTCAGGGCTGGCACCTTCCGTGTGGGACAAGGAGCCGGACGTGTGTCTTTTCGGGAAGAGGCTCTGCCGAGGACGAGAGCCATGAGATGTTCCTCCTCTGGGCGTGCCCGGGTCCTGAATACTGTTGTGCCTTTGAATAGGCTGCAGGGGGACGGTGAAGACCAGCAACATCTTTCTGGCCTGCCACCTTCCGTGTGGGACAAGGAGCCGGACGTGTGTCTTTTCGGGAAGAGGCTCTGCCGAGGACGAGAGCCATGAGATGTTCCTCCTCTGGGCAAGCCCGCATCCCAGATCCTGTCGTACCTGTGAATAGGCTGCAGGGGGACGGTGAAGACCAGCAACATCCTTCAGGGGTGCCAACTTCCGTGTGGGACAAGGAGCCGGACGTGTGCCTTTTCGGAAACAGGCCCTGTCGAGGACGAGAGCCATGAGATGTTCCTCCTCTGGGCAAGCCCGGGTCCCAGATCCTGTTGTGCCTGTGAATAGGCTGCAGGGGGACGGTGAAGACTAGCAACAGCTTTCAGGGCTGCCACCTTCCGTGTGGGACAAGGAGCCGGACGTGTGCCTTTTCGGAAACAGGCTCTGCCGAGGACTAGAGACTAACCCTGACCCTAACCCTAACCCTAACCCTAATCGACGCAAACGCTAACCCTAACCCTAACCCCCTAACCCTAACCCCAACCCTAACCCTAACCCTAACCCTAAGCCCTTAACACTAACCCTAACCCTAACCCTAACCCTAACCCCTAACCCTAACCCTAAGCCCATCCCTAACGACCCTAACCCTAACCCTAACCCTAAGCCCTTAACAGTAACCCTAACCCTAAACCCTAACCCTAACCCTAACTGTAACCCTAACCCTAACCCTAACCCTAAGCCCAACCCTAACCCTAACCTAACCCTAACCCATAACCCCAACCCTAACCCCTAACTGTAAACCTTTTCTGACAAGTTGCAGGATGTGTGCCATTTCCGAAACAGGTTCTGCTGAGGACGAGAGCCATGAGATTTTCCTCCTGTGGGCAATCCCGTATCCCTGATCCTGTTGTGCCTGTGAATAGGCTGCAGGGGGACGGTGAAGACCAGCAACAGCTTTCAGGGCTGCCACCTTCCGTGTGGGACAAGGAGCCGGACGTGTGCCTTTTCGGAAACAGGCTCTGCCGAGGACGAGAGACTAACCCTGACCCTAACCCTAACCCTAACCCCTAACCCTAACCCTAAGCCCATCCCTAACAACCCTAAACCTAACCCTAACCCTAAGCCCTTAACACTAACCCTAACCCTAAACCCTAACCCTAACCCTAACTGTAACCCTAACCCGGACCCTAACTCCTAACTCTAACCCTAAACCTAACCCCTAACCCTAACCGTAACCCTAACCAACTAACCCTAACCCCTAACACTAACCCTAACCCTAATGGACCCTAACCCCAACCCTAACCCCTAACCCTAACCCTAACACTAACCCCTAACCCTAACCCTAACCCCTAAACCTAACCCTAAACCTAATGGCCCTAACCCTAACCCTAACCCTGACCCTAACCCTAACCCTAACCCTAACCCCCTAACCCTAACCCCAACCCTAACCCTAACCCTAACCCTAAGCCCTTAACACTAACCCTAACCCTAAACCCTAACCCTAACACTAACTGTAACCCTAACCCGGACCCTAACTCCTAACCGTAACCCTAACCACCTAACCCTAACACTCACCCTAACACGTAACCCTAACCCCTAACCCTAACCCCTACCCTAATGGCCCTAACCCTAACCCTAACACTGACCCTAACCCTAACCCTAAGCCTAACCCTAACCCCCTAACCCTAACCCTAACCCTAACCCCTAACCCTAACCCTAACCCTAACCCCAACCCTAACCCTAACCCTAACCCTAACCCCTAACTGTAAACCTTTTCTGACAAGTTGCAGGATGTGTGCCGTTTCCGAAACAGGTTCTGCTGAGGACGAGAGCCATGAGATTTTCCTCCTCTGGGCAAGCCCGTATCCCAGATCCTGTTGTGCCTGTGAATAGGCTGCAGGGGGACGGTGAAGACCAGCAACAGCTTTCAGGGCTGCCACCTTCCGTGTGGGACAAGGAGCCGGACGTGTGCCTTTCCGGAATCAGGCTCTGCCGAGGACGAGAGCCATGAGATGTTCCGCCTCGGGGCAAGCCCGGGTCCCAGATCCTGTTGTGCCTGTGAATAGGCTGCAGGGGGACGGTGAAGACCAGCAACAGCTTTCAGGGCTGCCACTTCCGTGTGGGACACGGAGCCGGACGTGTGCCTTTCCAGAATCAGGCTCTGCCGAGGACGAGAGCCATGAGATGTTCCTCCTCTGGGCAAGCCCGGGTCCTGAATCCTGTTGTACCTGTGAATAGGCTGCAGGGGGACGGTGAAGACCAGCAACAGCTTTCAGGGCTGCCACCTTCCGTGTGGGACAAGGAGCCGGACGTGTGCCTTTTCGGAAACAGGCTCTGCCGAGGACGAGAGCCATGAGATGTTCCTCCTCTGGGCAAGCCCGGGTCCCAGATCCTGTTGTGCCTGTGAATAGGCTGCAGGGGGACGGTGAAGACCAGCAACATCCTTCAGGGGTGCCAACTTCCGTGTGGGACAAGGAGCCGGACGTGTGCCTTTTCGGAAAAAGGCCCTGTCGAGGACGAGAGCCATGAGATGTTCCTCCTCTGGGCAAGCCCGGGTCCCAGATCCTGTTGTGCCAGTGAATAGGCTGCAGGGGGACGGTGAAGACTAGCAACAGCTTTCAGGGCTGCCACATTCCGTGTGGGACAAGGAGCCGGACGTGTGCCTTTTCGGAATCAGGCTCTGCCGAGGACGAGAGACTAACCCTGACCCTAACCCTAACCCTAACCCCTAACCCTAACCCTAAGCCCATCCCTAACGACCCTAACCCTAACCCTAACCCTAAGCCCTTAACACTAACCTTAACCCTAAACCCTAACCCTAACCCTAACTGTAACCCTAACCCTGACCCTATCTCCTAACTCTAACCCTAACCCTAACCCCTAACCCTAACCGTAACCCTAACCACCTAACCCTAACACTCACCCTTACACCTAACCCTAACCCTAATCCTAATCCCTAACCCTAACCCTAACCCTAATGGACCCTAACCCTAACCCCTAACCCTAACCCTAACCCTAATGGCCCTAACCCTAACCCTAACCCTGACCCTAACCCTAACCCTAACCCTAACCCCTAACCCTAACCCTAACCCTAACCCTATCCCTAACCCCAACCCTAACCCTAACCCTAACCCTAACCCCTAACTGTAAACCTTTTCTGACAAGTTGCAGGATGTGTGCCGTTTCCGAAACAGGTTCTGCTGAGGACGAGAGCCATGAGATGTTCCTCCTCTGGGCAAGCTCGGGTCCCAGATCCTTTTGTGCCTGTGAATAGGCTGCAGGGGGACGGTGAAGACCAGCAACAGCTTTCAGGGCTGCCACCTTCCTTGTGGAACACGGAGCCGGACGTGTGCCTTCCAGAATCAGGCACTGCCGAGGACGAGAGCTATGAGATGTTCCTCCTCTGGGCAAGCCCCGGTCCCAGATCCTGTTGTGCCTGTGAATAGGCTGCAGGGGGACGGTGAAGACCAGCAACATCTTTCCAGCATGCCACCTTCCTTGTGGGACAAGGAGCCGGACGTGTGCCTTTTCGAAAAGAGGCCCTGCCGAGGACGAGAGCCATGAGATTTTCCTCCTCTGGGCAAGCCCGGGTCCCAGATCCTGTTGTGCCTGTGAATAGGCTGCAGGGGGACGGTGAAGACCAGCAACATCTTTCCAGCCTGCCACCTTCCGTGTGGGACAAGGAGCCGGACATGTGCCTTCTCGGAAATAGACTCTGCCGAGGACGAGAGTCATGAGATGTTCCTCCTCTGGGCAAGCCCGGCTCCCAGATCCTGTTGTGCCTGTGAATAGGCTGAAGGGGGACGGTGAAGACCAGCAACATCTTTCTGGCCTGACACCTTCCATGTGGGACAAGGAGCCGGACGTGTGCCTTTTCGGAAACAGGCTCTGCCGAGGACGAGAGACTAACCCTGACCCTAACCCTAACCCTAACCCCTAACCCTAACCCTAAGCCCATCCCTAACAACCCTAAACATAACCCTAACCCTAAGCCCTTAACACTAAACCTAACCCTAAACCCTAACCCTAACCCTAACTGTAACCCTAACCCGTACCCTAACTCCTAACTCTAACCCTAAACCTAACCCCTAACCCTAACCGTAACCCTAACCAACTAACCCTAACCCCTAACACTAACCCTAACCCTAATGGACCCTAACCCCAACCCTAACCCCTAACCCTAACCCTAACACTAACCCCTAACCCTAACCCTAACCCCTAACCCTAACCCTAAACCTAATGGCCCTAACCCTAACCCTAACCCTGACCCTAACCCTAACCCTAACCCTAACCCCTAACCCTAACCCTAACCCTAACCCTATCCCTAACCCCAACCCTAACCCTAACCCTAACCCTAACCCCTAACTGTAAACCTTTTCTGACAAGTTGCAGGATGTGTGCCGTTTCCGAAACAGGTTCTGCTGAGGACGAGAGCCATGAGATGTTCCTCCTCTGGGCAAGCTCGGGTCCCAGATCCTTTTGTGCCTGTGAATAGGCTGCAGGGGGACGGTGAAGACCAGCAACAGCTTTCAGGGCTGCCACCTTCCTTGTGGAACACGGAGCCGGACGTGTGCCTTCCAGAATCAGGCACTGCCGAGGACGAGAGCTATGAGATGTTCCTCCTCTGGGCAAGCCCCGGTCCCAGATCCTGTTGTGCCTGTGAATAGGCTGCAGGGGGACGGTGAAGACCAGCAACATCTTTCCAGCATGCCACCTTCCTTGTGGGACAAGGAGCCGGACGTGTGCCTTTTCGAAAAGAGGCCCTGCCGAGGACGAGAGCCATGAGATTTTCCTCCTCTGGGCAAGCCCGGGTCCCAGATCCTGTTGTGCCTGTGAATAGGCTGCAGGGGGACGGTGAAGACCAGCAACATCTTTCCAGCCTGCCACCTTCCGTGTGGGACAAGGAGCCGGACATGTGCCTTCTCGGAAATAGACTCTGCCGAGGACGAGAGCCATGAGATGTTCCTCCTCTGGGCAAGCCCGGCTCCCAGATCCTGTTGTGCCTGTGAATAGGCTGAAGGGGGACGGTGAAGACCAGCAACATCTTTCCGGCCTGACACCTTCCATGTGGGACAAGGAGCCGGACGTGTGCCTTTTCGGAAACAGGCTCTGCCGAGGACGAGAGACTAACCCTGACCCTAACCCTAACCCTAACCCCTAACCCTAACCCTAAGCCCATCCCTAACAACCCTAAACCTAACCCTAACCCTAAGCCCTTAACACTAACCCTAACCCTAAACCCTAACCCTAACCCTAACTGTAACCCTAACCCGTACCCTAACTCCTAACTCTAACCCTAAACCTAACCCCTAACCCTAACCGTAACCCTAACCAACTAACCCTAACCCCTAACACTAACCCTAACCCTAATGGACCCTAACCCCAACCCTAACCCCTAACCCTAACCCTAACACTAACCCCTAACCCTAACCCTAACCCCTAACCCTAACCCTAAACCTAATGGCCCTAACCCTAACCCTAACCCTGACCCTAACCCTAACCCTAACCCTAACCCCCTAACCCTAACCCTAACCCTAACCCTAACCCTAACCCTAAGCCCTTAACACTAACCCTAACCCTAAACCCTAACCCTAACACTAACTGTAACCCTAACCCGGACCCTAACTCCTAACCGTAACCCTAACCACCTAACCCTAACACTCACCCTAACACGTAACCCTAAACCCTAACCCTAACCCCTACCCTAATGGCCCTAACCCTAACCCTAACACTGACCCTAACCCTAACCCTAAGCCTAACCCTAACCCCCTAACCCTAACCCTAACCCTAACCCCTAACCCTAACCCTAACCCTAACCCCAACCCTAACCCTAACCCTAACCCTAACCCCTAACTGTAAACCTTTTCTGACAAGTTGCAGGATGTGTGCCGTTTCCGAAAGGTTCTGCTGAGGACGAGAGCCATGAGATTTTCCTCCTCTGGGCAAGCCCGTATCCCAGATCCTGTTGTGCCTGTGAATAGGCTGCAGGGGGACGGTGAAGACCAGCAACAGCTTTCAGGGCTGCCACCTTCCGTGTGGGACAAGGAGCCGGACGTGTGCCTTTCCGGAATCAGGCTCTGCCGAGGACGAGAGCCATGAGATGTTCCTCCTCGGGGCAAGCCCGGGTCCCAGATCCTGTTGTGCCTGTGAATAGGCTGCAGGGGGACGGTGAAGACCAGCAACAGCTTTCAGGGCTGCCACTTCCGTGTGGGACACGGAGCCGGACGTGTGCCTTTCCAGAATCAGGCTCTGCCGAGGACGAGAGCCATGAGATTTTCCTCCTCTGGGCAAGCCCGGGTCCTGAATCCTGTTGTACCTGTGAATAGGCTGCAGGGGGACGGTGAAGACCAGCAACAGCTTTCAGGGCTGCCACCTTCCGTGTGGGACAAGGAGCCGGACGTGTGCCTTTTCGGAAACAGGCTCTGCCGAGGACGAGAGCCATGAGATGTTCCTCCTCTGGGCAAGCCCGGGTCCCAGATCCTGTTGTGCCTGTGAATAGGCTGCAGGGGGACGGTGAAGACCAGCAACATCCTTCAGGGGTGCCAACTTCCGTGTGGGACAAGGAGCCGGACGTGTGCCTTTTCGGAAAAAGGCCCTGTCGAGGACGAGAGCCATGAGATGTTCCTCCTCTGGGCAAGCCCGGGTCCCAGATCCTGTTGTGCCAGTGAATAGGCTGCAGGGGGACGGTGAAGACTAGCAACAGCTTTCAGGGCTGCCACCTTCCGTGTGGGACAAGGAGCCGGACGTGTGCCTTTCCGGAATCAGGCTCTGCCGAGGACGAGAGACATGAGATGTTCCTCCTCTGGGCAAGCCCGGGTCCCAGATCCTGTTGCACCTGTGAATAAGCTGCAGGGGGACGGTGAAGACCAGCAACAGCTTTCAGGGCTGCCACCTTCCGTGTGGGACAAGGAGCCGGACGTGTGCCTTTTCGGAAACAGGCTCTGCCGAGGACGAGAGACTAACCCTGACCCTAACCCTAACCCTAACCCCTAACCCTAACCCTAAGCCCATCCCTAACGACCCTAACCCTAACCCTAACCCTAAGCCCTTAACAGTAACCCTAACCCTAAACCCTAACCCTAACCCTAACTGTAACCCTAACCCTAACCCTAACCCTAATCCCAACCGTAACCCTAACCTAACCCTAACCCCTAACCCCAACCCTAACCCCTAACTGTAAACCTTTTCTGACAAGTTGCAGGATGTGTGCCATTTCCGAAACAGGTTCTGCTGAGGACGAGAGCCATGAGATTTTCCTCCTGTGGGCAATCCCGTATCCCTGATCCTGTTGTGCCTGTGAATAGGCTGCAGGGGGACGGTGAAGACCAGCAACAGCTTTCAGGGCTGCCAACTTCCGTGTGGGACAAGGAGCTGGATGTGTGTCTTTTCGGAAACAGGTCCTGCCGAGGATGAGAGCCATGAGATGGTCCTCCTCGGGGCAAGCCCGCATCGTGAATCCTGTTGTGCCTGTGAATAGGCTGCAGGGGGACGGTGAAGACCAGCAACAGCTTTCAGGGCTGCCACCTTCCTTGTGGGACAAGGAGCCGGACGTGTGCCTTTTCGAAAAGAGGCCCTGCCGAGGACGAGAGCCATGAGATGTTCCTCCGCTGGGCAAGCCCGGGTCCCAGATCCTGTTGTGCCTGTGAATAGGCTGAAGGGGGGCGGTGAAGACCAGCAACAGCTTTCAGGGCTGGCACCTTCCGTGTGGGACAAGGAGCCGGACGTGTGCCTTTTCGGGAAGAGGCTCTGCCGAGGACAAGAGCCATGATATGTTCCTCCTCTGGGCGTGCCCGGGTCCTGAATACTGTTGTGCCTTTGAATAGGCTGCAGGGGGACGGTGAAGACCAGCAACATCTTTCTGGCCTGCCACCTTCCGTGTGGGACAAGGAGCCGGACGTGTGTCTTTTCGGGAAGAGGCTCTGCCGAGGACGAGAGCCATGAGATGTTCCTCCTCTGGGCAAGCCCGCATCCCAGATCCTGTCGTACCTGTGAATAGGCTGCAGGGGGACGGTGAAGACCAGCAACATCCTTCAGGGGTGCCAACTTCCGTGTGGGACAAGGAGCCGGACGTGTGCCTTTTCGGAAACAGGCCCTGTCGAGGACGAGAGCCATGAGATGTTCCTCCTCTGGGCAAGCCGGGGTCCCAGATCCTGTTGTACCTGTGAATAGGCTGCAGGGGGACGGTGAAGACCAGCAACAGCTTTCAGGGCTGCCACCTTCCGTGTGGGACAAGGAGCCGGACGTGTGCCTTTCCGGAATCAGGCTCTGCCGAGGACGAGAGCCATGAGATGTTCCTCCTCTGGGCAAGCCCGGGTCCCAGATCCTGTTGTACCTGTGAATAAGCTGCAGGGGGACGGTGAAGACCAGCAACAGCTTTCAGGGCTGCCACCTTCCGTGTGGGACAAGGAGCCGGACGTGTGCCTTTTCGGAATCAGGCTCTGCCGAGGACGAGAGACTAACCCTGACCCTAACCCTAACCCTAACCCCTAACCCTAACCCTAAGCCCATCCCTAACGACCCTAACCCTAACCCTAACCCTAAGCCCTTAACACTAACCTTAACCCTAAACCCTAACCCTAACCCTAACTGTAACCCTAACCCTGACCCTATCTCCTAACTCTAACCCTAACCCTAACCCCTAACCCTAACCGTAACCCTAACCACCTAACCCTAACACTCACCCTAACACCTAACCCTAACCCTAATCCTAATCCCTAACCCTAACCCTAACCCTAATGGACCCTAACCCTAACCCTAACCCTAACCCCTAACCCTAACCCTAACCCTAATGGCCCTAACCCTAACCCTAACCCTGACCCTAACCCTAACCCTAAGCCTAACCCCAACCCCCTAACCCTAACCCTAACCCTAACCCCTAACCCTAACCCTAACCCTAACCCTAACCCTAACCCCAACCCTAACCCTAACCCTAACCCTAACCCCTAACTGTAAACCTTTTCTGACAAGTTGCAGGATGTGTGCCGTTTCCGAAACAGGTTCTGCTGAGGACGAGAGCCATGAGATGTTCCTCCTCTGGGCAAGCCCGGGTCCCAGATCCTGTTGTGCCTGTGAATAGGCTGCAGGGGGACGGTGAAGACCAGCAACAGCTTTCAGGGCTGCCACCTTCCTTGTGGAACACGGAGCCGGACGTGTGCCTTTCCAGAATCAGGCACTGCCGAGGACGAGAGCTATGAGATGTTCCTCCTCTGGGCAAGCCCCGGTCCCAGATCCTGTTGTGCCTGTGAATAGGCTTCAGGGGGACGGTGAAGACCAGCAACAGCTTTCCAGCCTGCCACCTTCCTTGTGGGACAAGGAGCCGGACGTGTGCCTTTTCGAAAAGAGGCCCTGCCGAGGACGAGAGCCATGAGATTTTCCTCCTCTGGGCAAGCCCGGGTCCCAGATCCTGTTGTGCCTGTGAATAGGCTGTAGGGGGACGGTGAAGACCAGCAACATCTTTCCAGCCTGCCACCTTCCGTGTGGGACAAGGAGCCGGACATGTGCCTTCTCGGAAATAGACTCTGCCGAGGACGAGAGCCATGAGATGTTCCTCCTCTGGGCAAGCCCGGCTCCCAGATCCTGTTGTGCCTGTGAATAGGCTGAAGGGGGACGGTGAAGACCAGCAACATCTTTCCGGCCTGACACCTTCCATGTGGGACAAGGAGCCGGACGTGTGCCTTTTCGGAAACAGGCTCTGCCGAGGACGAGAGACTAACCCTGACCCTAATCCTAACCCTAACCCCTAACCCTAACCCTAAGCCCATCCCTAACAACCCTAAACCTAACCCTAACCCTAAGCCCTTAACACTAACCCTAACCCTAAACCCTAACCCTAACCCTAACTGTAACCCTAACCCGTACCCTAACTCCTAACTCTAACCCTAAACCTAACCCCTAACCCTAACCGTAACCCTAACCAACTAACCCTAACCCCTAACACTAACCCTAACCCTAATGGACCCTAACCCCAACCCTAACCCCTAACCCTAACCCTAACACTAACCCCTAACCCTAACCCTAACCCCTAACCCTAACCCTAAACCTAATGGCCCTAACCCTAACCCTAACCCTGACCCTAAGCCTAACCCTAACCCTAACCCCCTAACCCTAACCCCAACCCTAACCCTAACCCTAACCCTAAGCCCTTAACACTAACCCTAACCCTAAACCCTAACCCTAACACTAACTGTAACCCTAACCCGGACCCTAACTCCTAACCGTAACCCTAACCACCTAACCCTAACACTCACCCTAACACGTAACCCTAACCCCTAACCCTAACCCCTACCCTAATGGCCCTAACCCTAACCCTAACACTGACCCTAACCCTAACCCTAAGCCTAACCCTAACCCCCTAACCCTAACCCTAACCCTAACCCCTAACCCTAACCCTAACCCTAACCCCAACCCTAACCCTAACCCTAACCCTAACCCCTAACTGTAAACCTTTTCTGACAAGTTGCAGGATGTGTGCCGTTTCCGAAACAGGTTCTGCTGAGGACGAGAGCCATGAGATTTTCCTCCTCTGGGCAAGCCCGTATCCCAGATCCTGTTGTGCCTGTGAATAGGCTGCAGGGGGACGGTGAAGACCAGCAACAGCTTTCAGGGCTGCCACCTTCCGTGTGGGACAAGGAGCCGGACGTGTGCCTTTCCGGAATCAGGCTCTGCCGAGGACGAGAGCCATGAGATGTTCCTCCTCGGGGCAAGCCCGGGTCCCAGATCCTGTTGTGCCTGTGAATAGGCTGCAGGGGGACGGTGAAGACCAGCAACAGCTTTCAGGGCTGCCACTTCCGTGTGGGACACGGAGCCGGACGTGTGCCTTTCCAGAATCAGGCTCTGCCGAGGACGAGAGCCATGAGATGTTCCTCCTCTGGGCAAGCCCGGGTCCTGAATCCTGTTGTGCCTGTGAATAGGCTGCAGGGGGACGGTGAAGACCAGCAACATCCTTCAGGGGTGCCAACTTCCGTGTGGGACAAGGAGCCGGACGTGTGCCTTTCCAGAATCAGACTCTACCGAGGACGAGAGCCATGAGATGTTCCTCCTCTGGGCAAGCCCGGGTCCCAGATCCTGTTGTGCCTGTGAATAGGCTGCAGGGGGACGGTGAAGACCAGCAACAGCTTTCAGGGCTGCCACCTTCCTTGTGGGACAAGGAGCCGGACGTGTGCCTTTTCGGGAAGAGGCTCTGCCGAGGACAAGAGCCATGATATGTTCCTCCTCTGGGCGTGCCCGGGTCCTGAATACTGTTGTGCCTTTGAATAGGCTGCAGGGGGACGGTAAAGACCAGCAACATCTTTCTGGCCTGCCACCTTCCGTGTGGGACAAGGAGCCGGACGTGTGTCTTTTCGGGAAGAGGCTCTGCCGAGGACGAGAGCCATGAGATGTTCCTCCTCTGGGCAAGCCCGCAACCCAGATCCTGTCGTACCTGTGAATAGGCTGCAGGGGGACGGTGAAGACCAGCAACATCCTTCAGGGGTGCCAACTTCCGTGTGGGACAAGGAGCCGGACGTGTGCCTTTTCGGAAACAGGCCCTGTCGAGGACGAGAGCCATGAGATGTTCCTCCTCTGGGCAAGCCCGGGTCCCAGATCCTGTTGTGCCTGTGAATAGGCTGCAGGGGGACGGTGAAGACTAGCAACAGCTTTCAGGGCTGCCACCTTCCGTGTGGGACAAGGAGCCGGACGTGTGCCTTTTCGGAAATAGGCTCTGCCGAGGACGAGAGCCATGAGATGTACCTCCTCTGGGCAAGCCCGGGTCCCAGATCCTGTTGTGCCTGTGAATAGGCTGCAGGGGGACGGTGAAGACCAGCAACATCCTTCAGGGGTGCCAACTTCCGTGTGGGACAAGGAGCCGGACGTGTGCCTTTTCGGAAAAAGGCCCTGTCGAGGACGAGAGCCATGAGATGTTCCTCCTCTGGGCAAGCCCGGGTCCCAGATCCTGTTGTGCCAGTGAATAGGCTGCAGTGGGACGGTGAAGACTAGCAACAGCTTTCAGGGCTGCCACATTCCGTGTGGGACAAGGAGCCGGACGTGTGCCTTTCCGGAATCAGGCTCTGCCGAGGACGAGAGACATGAGATGTTCCTCCTCTGGGCAAGCCCGGGTCCCAGATCCTGTTGCACCTGTGAATAAGCTGCAGGGGGACGGTGAAGACCAGAAACAGCTTTCAGGGCTGCCACCTTCCGTGTGGGACAAGGAGCCGGACGTGTGCCTTTTCGGAAACAGGCTCTGCCGAGGACGAGAGACTAACCCTGACCCTAACCCTAACCCTAACCCCTAACCCTAACCCTAAGCCCATCCCTAACGACCCTAACCCTAACCCTAACCCTAAGCCCTTAAGAGTAACCCTAACCCTAAACCCTAACCCTAACCCTAACTGTAACCCTAACCCTAACCCTAACCCTAATCCCAACCCTAACCCTAACCTAACCCTAACCCCTAACCCCAACCCTAACCCCTAACTGTAAACCTTTTCTGACAAGTTGCAGGATGTGTGCCATTTCCGAAACAGGTTCTGCTGAGGACGAGAGCCATGAGATTTTCCTCCTGTGGGCAATCCCGTATCCCTGATCCTGTTGTGCCTGTGAATAGGCTGCAGGGGGACGGTGAAGACCAGCAACAGCTTTCAGGGCTGCCAACTTCCGTGTGGGACAAGGAGCTGGATGTGTGTCTTTTCGGAAACAGGTCCTGCCGAGGATGAGAGCCATGAGATGGTCCTCCTCGGGGCAAGCCCGCATCGTGAATCCTGTTGTGCCTGTGAATAGGCTGCAGGGGGACGGTGAAGACCAGCAACAGCTTTCAGGGCTGCCACCTTCCTTGTGGGACAAGGAGCCGGACGTGTGCCTTTTCGAAAAGAGGCCCTGCCGAGGACGAGAGCCATGAGATGTTCCTCCGCTGGGCAAGCCCGGGTCCCAGATCCTGTTGTGCCTGTGAATAGGCTGAAGGGGGGCGGTGAAGACCAGCAACAGCTTTCAGGGCTGGCACCTTCCGTGTGGGACAAGGAGCCGGACGTGTGCCTTTTCGGGAAGAGGCTCTGCCGAGGACAAGAGCCATGATATGTTCCTCCTCTGAGCGTGCCCGGGTCCTGAATACTGTTGTGCCTTTGAATAGGCTGCAGGGGGACGGTGAAGACCAGCAACATCTTTCTGGCCTGCCACCTTCCGTGTGGGACAAGGAGCCGGACGTGTGTCTTTTCGGGAAGAGGCTCTGCCGAGGACGAGAGCCATGAGATGTTCCTCCTCTGGGCAAGCCCGCATCCCAGATCCTGTCGTACCTGTGAATAGGCTGCAGGGGGACGGTGAAGACCAGCAACATCCTTCAGGGGTGCCAACTTCCGTGTGGGACAAGGAGCCGGACGTGTGCCTTTTCGGAAACAGGCCCTGTCGAGGACGAGAGCCATGAGATGTTCCTCCTCTGGGCAAGCCCGGGTCCCAGATCCTGTTGTGCCTGTGAATAGGCTGCAGGGGGACGGTGAAGACTAGCAACAGCTTTCAGGGCTGCCACCTTCCGTGTGGGACAAGGAGCCGGACGTGTGCCTTTTCGGAAACAGGCTCTGCCGAGGACTAGAGACTAACCCTGACCCTAACCCTAACCCTAACCCTAATCGACGCAAACGCTAACCCTAACACTAACCCCCTAACCCTAACCCCAACCCTAACCCTAACCCTAACCCTAAGCCCTTAACACTAACCCTAACCCTAACCCTAACCCTAACCCCTAACCCTAACCCTAAGCCCATCCCTAACGACCCTAACCCTCACCCTAACCCTAAGCCCTTAAGAGTAACCCTAACCCTAAACCCTAACCCTAACCCTAACTGTAACCCTAACCCTAACCCTAACCCTAATCCCAACCCTAACCCTAACCTAACCCTAACCCCTAACCCCAACCCTAACCCCTAACTGTAAACCTTTTCTGACAAGTTGCAGGATGTGTGCCATTTCCGAAACAGGTTCTGCTGAGGACGAGAGCCATGAGATTTTCCTCCTGTGGGCAATCCCGTATCCCTGATCCTGTTGTGCCTGTGAATAGGCTGCAGGGGGACGGTGAAGACCAGCAACAGCTTTCAGGGCTGCCAACTTCCGTGTGGGACAAGGAGCTGGATGTGTGTCTTTTCGGAAACAGGTCCTGCCGAGGATGAGAGCCATGAGATGGTCCTCCTCGGGGCAAGCCCGCATCGTGAATCCTGTTGTGCCTGTGAATAGGCTGCAGGGGGACGGTGAAGACCAGCAACAGCTTTCAGGGCTGCCACCTTCCTTGTGGGACAAGGAGCCGGACGTGTGCCTTTTCGAAAAGAGGCCCTGCCGAGGACGAGAGCCATGAGATGTTCCTCCGCTGGGCAAGCCCGGGTCCCAGATCCTGTTGTGCCTGTGAATAGGCTGAAGGGGGGCGGTGAAGACCAGCAACAGCTTTCAGGGCTGGCACCTTCCGTGTGGGACAAGGAGCCGGACGTGTGCCTTTTCGGGAAGAGGCTCTGCCGAGGACAAGAGCCATGATATGTTCCTCCTCTGAGCGTGCCCGGGTCCTGAATACTGTTGTGCCTTTGAATAGGCTGCAGGGGGACGGTGAAGACCAGCAACATCTTTCTGGCCTGCCACCTTCCGTGTGGGACAAGGAGCCGGACGTGTGTCTTTTCGGGAAGAGGCTCTGCCGAGGACGAGAGCCATGAGATGTTCCTCCTCTGGGCAAGCCCGCATCCCAGATCCTGTCGTACCTGTGAATAGGCTGCAGGGGGACGGTGAAGACCAGCAACATCCTTCAGGGGTGCCAACTTCCGTGTGGGACAAGGAGCCGGACGTGTGCCTTTTCGGAAACAGGCCCTGTCGAGGACGAGAGCCATGAGATGTTCCTCCTCTGGGCAAGCCCGGGTCCCAGATCCTGTTGTGCCTGTGAATAGGCTGCAGGGGGACGGTGAAGACCAGCAACAGCTTTCAGGGCTGCCACCTTCCGTGTGGGACAAGGAGCCGGACGTGTGCCTTTTCGGAAACAGGCTCTGCCGAGGACTAGAGACTAACCCTGACCCTAACCCTAACCCTAACCCTAATCGACGCAAACGCTAACCCTAACACTAACCCCCTAACCCTAACCCCAACCCTAACCCTAACCCTAACCCTAAGCCCTTAACACTAACCCTAACCCTAACCCTAACCCTAACCCCTAACCCTAACCCTAAGCCCATCCCTAACGACCCTAACCCTAACCCTAACCCTAAGCCCTTAACACTAACCCTAACCCTAAACCCTAACCCTAACCCTAACTGTAACCCTAACCCTAACCCTAACCCTAATCCCAACCCTAACCCTAACCTAACCCTAACCCTAACCCTAACCCATAACCCCAACCCTAACCCCTAACTGTAAACCTTTTCTGACAAGTTGCAGGATGTGTGCCATTTCCGAAACAGGTTCTGCTGAGGACGAGAGCCATGAGATTTTCCTCCTGTGGGCAATCCCGTATCCCTGATCCTGTTGTGCCTGTGAATAGGCTGCAGGGGGACGGTGAAGACCAGCAACAGCTTTCAGGGCTGCCACCTTCCGTGTGGGACAAGGAGCCGGACGTGTGCCTTTTCGGAAACAGGCTCTGCCGAGGACGAGAGACTAACCCTGACCCTAACCCTAACCCTAACCCCTAACCCTAACCCTAAGCCCATCCCTAACAACCCTAAACCTAACCCTAACCCTAAGCCCTTAACACTAACCCTAACCCTAAACCCTAACCCTAACCCTAACTGTAACCCTAACCCGGACCCTAACTCCTAACTCTAACCCTAAACCTAACCCCTAACCCTAACCGTAACCCTAACCAACTAACCCTAACCCCTAACACTAACCCTAACCCTAATGGACCCTAACCCCAACCCTAACCCCTAACCCTAACCCTAACACTAACCCCTAACCCTAACCCTAACCCCTAACCCTAACCCTAAACCTAATGGCCCTAACCCTAACCCTAACCCTGACCCTAACCCTAACCCTAACCCTAACCCCCTAACCCTAACCCCAACCCTAACCCTAACCCTAACCCTAAGCCCTTAACACTAACCCTAACCCTAAACCCTAACCCTAACACTAACTGTAACCCTAACCCGGACCCTAACTCCTAACCGTAACCCTAACCACCTAACCCTAACACTCACCCTAACACGTAACCCTAACCCCTAACCCTAACCCCTACCCTAATGGCCCTAACCCTAACCCTAACACTGACCCTAACCCTAACCCTAACCCTAACCCTAACCCCCTAACCCTAACCCTAACCCTAACCCCAACCCTAACCCTAACCCTAACCCTAACCCCTAACTGTAAACCTTTTCTGACAAGTTGCAGGATGTGTGCCGTTTCCGAAACAGGTTCTGCTGAGGACGAGAGCCATGAGATTTTCCTCCTCTGGGCAAGCCCGTATCCCAGATCCTGTTGTGCCTGTGAATAGGCTGCAGGGGGACGGTGAAGACCAGCAACAGCTTTCAGGGCTGCCACCTTCCGTGTGGGACAAGGAGCCGGACGTGTGCCTTTTCGGAATCAGGCTCTGCCGAGGACGAGAGCCATGAGATGTTCCTCCTCGGGGCAAGCCCGGGTCCCAGATCCTGTTGTGCCTGTGAATAGGCTGCAGGGGGACGGTGAAGACCAGCAACAGCTTTCAGGGCTGCCACTTCCGTGTGGGACACGGAGCCGGACGTGTGCCTTTCCAGAATCAGGCTCTGCCGAGGACGAGAGCCATGAGATGTTCCTCCTCTGGGCAAGCCCGGGTCCCAGATCCTGTTGTGCCTGTGAATAGGCTGCAGGGGGACGGTGAAGACCAGCAACATCCTTCAGGGGTGCCAACTTCCGTGTGGGACAAGGAGCCGGACGTGTGCCTTTTCGGAAAAAGGCCCTGTCGAGGACGAGAGCCATGAGATGTTCCTCCTCTGGGCAAGCCCGGGTCCCAGATCCTGTTGTGCCAGTGAATAGGCTGCAGTGGGACGGTGAAGACTAGCAACAGCTTTCAGGGCTGCCACCTTCCGTGTGGGACAAGGAGCCGGACGTGTGCCTTTCCGGAATCAGGCTCTGCCGAGGACGAGAGACATGAGATGTTCCTCCTCTGGGCAAGCCCGGGTCCCAGATCCTGTTGCACCTGTGAATAAGCTGCAGGGGGACGGTGAAGACCAGCAACAGCTTTCAGGGCTGCCACCTTCCGTGTGGGACAAGGAGCCGGACGTGTGCCTTTTCGGAAACAGGCTCTGCCGAGGACGAGAGACTAACCCTGACCCTAACCCTAACCCTAACCCCTAACCCTAACCCTAAGCCCATCCCTAACGACCCTAACCCTAACCCTAACCCTAAGCCCTTAACAGTAACCCTAACCCTAAACCCTAACCCTAACCCTAACTGTAACCCTAACCCTAACCCTAACCCTAATCCCAACCCTAACCCTAACCTAACCCTAACCCCTAACCCCAACCCTAACCCCTAACTGTAAACCTTTTCTAACAAGTTGCAGGATGTGTGCCATTTCCGAAACAGGTTCTGCTGAGGACGAGAGCCATGAGATTTTCCTCCTGTGGGCAATCCCGTATCCCTGATCCTGTTGTGCCTGTGAATAGGCTGCAGGGGGACGGTGAAGACCAGCAACAGCTTTCAGGGCTGCCAACTTCCGTGTGGGACAAGGAGCTGGATGTGTGTCTTTTCGGAAACAGGTCCTGCCGAGGATGAGAGCCATGAGATGGTCCTCCTCGGGGCAAGCCCGCATCGTGAATCCTGTTGTGCCTGTGAATAGGCTGCAGGGGGACGGTGAAGACCAGCAACAGCTTTCAGGGCTGCCACCTTCCTTGTGGGACAAGGAGCCGGACGTGTGCCTTTTCGAAAAGAGGCCCTGCCGAGGACGAGAGCCATGAGATGTTCCTCCGCTGGGCAAGCCCGGGTCCCAGATCCTGTTGTGCCTGTGAATAGGCTGAAGGGGGGCGGTGAAGACCAGCAACAGCTTTCAGGGCTGGCACCTTCCGTGTGGGACAAGGAGCCGGACGTGTGCCTTTTCGGGAAGAGGCTCTGCCGAGGACAAGAGCCATGATATGTTCCTCCTCTGAGCGTGCCCGGGTCCTGAATACTGTTGTGCCTTTGAATAGGCTGCAGGGGGACGGTGAAGACCAGCAACATCTTTCTGGCCTGCCACCTTCCGTGTGGGACAAGGAGCCGGACGTGTGTCTTTTCGGGAAGAGGCTCTGCCGAGGACGAGAGCCATGAGATGTTCCTCCTCTGGGCAAGCCCGCATCCCAGATCCTGTCGTACCTGTGAATAGGCTGCAGGGGGACGGTGAAGACCAGCAACATCCTTCAGGGGTGCCAACTTCCGTGTGGGACAAGGAGCCGGACGTGTGCCTTTTCGGAAACAGGCCCTGTCGAGGACGAGAGCCATGAGATGTTCCTCCTCTGGGCAAGCCCGGGTCCCAGATCCTGTTGTGCCTGTGAATAGGCTGCAGGGGGACGGTGAAGACTAGCAACAGCTTTCAGGGATGCCACCTTCCGTGTGGGACAAGGAGCCGGACGTGTGCCTTTTCGGAAACAGGCTCTGCCGAGGACTAGAGACTAACCCTGACCCTAACCCTAACCCTAACCCTAATCGACGCAAACGCTAACCCTAACACTAACCCCCTAACCCTAACCCCAACCCTAACCCTAACCCTAACCCTAAGCCCTTAACACTAACCCTAACCCTAACCCTAACCCTAACCCCTAACCCTAACCCTAAGCCCATCCCTAACGACCCTAACCCTAACCCTAACCCTAAGCCCTTAACAGTAACCCTAACCCTAAACCCTAACCCTAACCCTAACTGTAACCCTAACCCTAACCCTAACCCTAATCCCAACCCTAACCCTAACCTAACCCTAACCCATAACCCTAACCCATAACCCCAACCCTAACCCCTAACTGTAAACCTTTTCTGACAAGTTGCAGGATGTGTGCCATTTCCGAAACAGGTTCTGCTGAGGACGAGAGCCATGAGATTTTCCTCCTGTGGGCAATCCCGTATCCCTGATCCTGTTGTGCCTGTGAATAGGCTGCAGGGGGACGGTGAAGACCAGCAACAGCTTTCAGGGCTGCCACCTTCCGTGTGGGACAAGGAGCCGGACGTGTGCCTTTTCGGAAACAGGCTCTGCCGAGGACGAGAGACTAACCCTGACCCTAACCCTAACCCTAACCCCTAACCCTAACCCTAAGCCCATCCCTAACAACCCTAAACCTAACCCTAACCCTAAGCCCTTAACACTAACCCTAACCCTAAACCCTAACCCTAACCCTAACTGTAACCCTAACCCGGACCCTAACTCCTAACTCTAACCCTAAACCTAACCCCTAACCCTAACCGTAACCCTAACCAACTAACCCTAACCCCTAACACTAACCCTAACCCTAATGGACCCTAACCCCAACCCTAACCCCTAACCCTAACCCTAACACTAACCCCTAACCCTAACCCTAACCCCTAACCCTAACCCTAAACCTAATGGCCCTAACCCTAACCCTAACCCTGACCCTAACCCTAACCCTAACCCTAACCCCCTAACCCTAACCCCAACCCTAACCCTAACGCTAACCCTAAGCCCTTAACACTAACCCTAACCCTAAACCCTAACCCTAACACTAACTGTAACCCTAACCCGGACCCTAACTCCTAACCGTAACCCTAACCACCTAACCCTAACACTCACCCTAACACGTAACCCTAACCCCTAACCCTAACCCCTACCCTAATGGCCCTAACCCTAACCCTAACACTGACCCTAACCCTAACCCTAAGCCTAACCCTAACCCCCTAACCCTAACCCTAACCCTAACCCCAACCCTAACCCTAACCCTAACCCTAACCCCTAACTGTAAACCTTTTCTGACAAGTTGCAGGATGTGTGCCGTTTCCGAAACAGGTTCTGCTGAGGACGAGAGCCATGAGATTTTCCTCCTCTGGGCAAGCCCGTATCCCAGATCCTGTTGTGCCTGTGAATAGGCTGCAGGGGGACGGTGAAGACCAGCAACAGCTTTCAGGGCTGCCACCTTCCGTGTGGGACAAGGAGCCGGACGTGTGCCTTTCCGGAATCAGGCTCTGCCGAGGACGAGAGCCATGAGATGTTCCTCCTCGGGGCAAGCCCGGGTCCCAGATCCTGTTGTGCCTGTGAATAGGCTGCAGGGGGACGGTGAAGACCAGCAACAGCTTTCAGGGCTGCCACTTCCGTGTGGGACACGGAGCCGGACGTGTGCCTTTCCAGAATCAGGCTCTGCCGAGGACGAGAGCCATGAGATGTTCCTCCTCTGGGCAAGCCCGGGTCCTGAATCCTGTTGTACCTGTGAATAGGCTGCAGGGGGACGGTGAAGACCAGCAACAGCTTTCAGGGCTGCCACCTTCCGTGTGGGACAAGGAGCCGGACGTGTGCCTTTTCGGAAACAGGCTCTGCCGAGGACGAGAGCCATGAGATGTTCCTCCTCTGGGCAAGCCCGGGTCCCAGATCCTGTTGTGCCTGTGAATAGGCTGCAGGGGGACGGTGAAGACCAGCAACATCCTTCAGGGGTGCCAACTTCCGTGTGGGACAAGGAGCCGGACGTGTGCCTTTTCGGAAAAAGGCCCTGTCGAGGACGAGAGCCATGAGATGTTCCTCCTCTGGGCAAGCCCGGGTCCCAGATCCTGTTGTGCCAGTGAATAGGCTGCAGGGGGACGGTGAAGACTAGCAACAGCTTTCAGGGCTGCCACATTCCGTGTGGGACAAGGAGCCGGACGTGTGCCTTTCCGGAATCAGGCTCTGCCGAGGACGAGAGACATGAGATGTTCCTCCTCTGGGCAAGCCCGGGTCCCAGATCCTGTTGCACCTGTGAATAAGCTGCAGGGGGACGGTGAAGACCAGCAACAGCTTTCAGGGCTGCCACCTTCCGTGTGGGACAAGGAGCCGGACGTGTGCCTTTTCGGAAACAGGCTCTGCCGAGGACGAGAGACTAACCCTGACCCTAACCCTAACCCTAACCCCTAACCCTAACCCTAAGCCCATCCCTAACGACCCTAACCCTAACCCTAACCCTAAGCCCTTAACAGTAACCCTAACCCTAAACCCTAACCCTAACCCTAACTGTAACCCTAACCCTAACCCTAACCCTAATCCCAACCCTAACCCTAACCTAACCCTAACCCCTAACCCCAACCCTAACCCCTAACTGTAAACCTTTTCTGACAAGTTGCAGGATGTGTGCCATTTCCGAAACAGGTTCTGCTGAGGACGAGAGCCATGAGATTTTCCTCCTGTGGGCAATCCCGTATCCCTGATCCTGTTGTGCCTGTGAATAGGCTGCAGGGGGACGGTGAAGACCAGCAACATCTTTCCGGCCTGCCACCTTCCGTGTGGGACAAGGAGCCGGACGTGTGCCTTTCCAGAATCAGACTCTACCGAGGACGAGAGCCATGAGATGTTCCTCCTCTGGGCAAGCCCGGGTCCCAGATCCTGTTGTGCCTGTGAATAGGCTGCAGGGGGACGGTGAAGACCAGCAACAGCTTTCAGGGCTGCCACCTTCCTTGTGGGACAAGGAGCCGGACGTGTGCCTTTTCGAAAAGAGGCCCTGCCGAGGACGAGAGCCATGAGATGTTCCTCCGCTGGGCAAGCCCGGGTCCCAGATCCTGTTGTGCCTGTGAATAGGCTGCAGGGGGGCGGTGAAGACCAGCAACAGCTTTCAGGGCTGGCACCTTCCGTGTGGGACAAGGAGCCGGACGTGTGCCTTTTCGGGAAGAGGCTCTGCCGAGGACAAGAGCCATGATATGTTCCTCCTCTGGGCGTGCCCGGGTCCTGAATACTGTTGTGCCTTTGAATAGGCTGCAGGGGGACGGTGAAGACCAGCAACATCTTTCTGGCCTGCCACCTTCCGTGTGGGACAAGGAGCCGGACGTGTGTCTTTTCGGGAAGAGGCTCTGCCGAGGACGAGAGCCATGAGATGTTCCTCCTCTGGGCAAGCCCGCATCCCAGATCCTGTCGTACCTGTGAATAGGCTGCAGGGGGACGGTGAAGACCAGCAACATCCTTCAGGGGTGCCAACTTCCGTGTGGGACAAGGAGCCGGACGTGTGCCTTTTCGGAAACAGGCCCTGTCGAGGACGAGAGCCATGAGATGTTCCTCCTCTGGGCAAGCCCGGGTCCTGAATCCTGTTGTGCCTGTGAATAGGCTGCAGGGGGACGGTGAAGACCAGCAACAGCTTTCAGGGCTGCCACCTTCCGTGTGGGACAAGGAGCCGGACGTGTGCCTTTCCGGAATCAGGCTCTGCCGAGGACGAGAGCCATGAGATGTTCCTCCTCTGGGCAAGCCCGGGTCCCAGATCCTGTTGTACCTGTGAATAAGCTGCAGGGGGACGGTGAAGACCAGCAACATCTTTCAGGGCTGCCACCTTCCGTGTGGGACAAGGAGCCGGACGTGTGCCTTTTCGGAATCAGGCTCTGCCGAGGACGAGAGACTAACCCTGACCCTAACCCTAACCCTAACCCCTAACCCTAACCCTAAGCCCATCCCTAACGACCCTAACCCTAACCCTAACCCTAAGCCCTTAACACTAACCTTAACCCTAAACCCTAACCCTAACCCTAACTGTAACCCTAACCCTGACCCTATCTCCTAACTCTAACCCTAACCCTAACCCCTAACCCTAACCGTAACCCTAACCACCTAACCCTAACACTCACCCTAACACCTAACCCTAACCCTAATCCTAATCCCTAACCCTAACCCTAACCCTAATGGACCCTAACCCTAACCCTAACCCTAACCCCTAACCCTAACCCTAACCCTAATGGCCCTAACCCTAACCCTAAACCTGACCCTAACCCTAACCCTAAGCCTAACCCCAACCCCCTAACCCTAACCCTAACCCTAACCCCTAACCCTAACCCTAACCCTAACCCTATCCCTAACCCCAACCCTAACCCTAACCCTAACCCTAACCCCTAACTGTAAACCTTTTCTGACAAGTTGCAGGATGTGTGCCGTTTCCGAAACAGGTTCTGCTGAGGACGAGAGCCATGAGATGTTCCTCCTCTGGGCAAGCTCGGGTCCCAGATCCTTTTGTGCCTGTGAATAGGCTGCAGGGGGACGGTGAAGACCAGCAACAGCTTTCAGGGCTGCCACCTTCCTTGTGGAACACGGAGCCGGACGTGTGCCTTTCCAGAATCAGGCACTGCCGAGGACGAGAGCTATGAGATGTTCCTCCTCTGGGCAAGCCCCGGTCCCAGATCCTGTTGTGCCTGTGAATAGGCTGCAGGGGGACGGTGAAGACCAGCAACATCTTTCCAGCCTGCCACCTTCCTTGTGGGACAAGGAGCCGGACGTGTGCCTTTTCGAAAAGAGGCCCTGCCGAGGACGAGAGCCATGAGATTTTCCTCCTCTGGGCAAGCCCGGGTCCCAGATCCTGTTGTGCCTGTGAATAGGCTGCAGGGGGACGGTGAAGACCAGCAACATCTTTCCAGCCTGCCACCTTCCGTGTGGGACAAGGAGCCGGACATGTGCCTTCTCGGAAATAGACTCTGCCGAGGACGAGAGCCATGAGATGTTCCTCCTCTGGGCAAGCCCGGGTCCCAGATCCTGTTGTGCCTGTGAATAGGCTGCAGGGGGACGGTGAAGACCAGCAACAGCTTTCAGGGCTGCCACCTTCCTTGTGGGACAAGGAGCCGGACGTGTGCCTTTTCGAAAAGAGGCCCTGCCGAGGACGAGAGCCATGAGATGTTCCTCCGCTGGGCAAGCCCGGCTCCCAGATCCTGTTGTGCCTGTGAATAGGCTGAAGGGGGACGGTGAAGACCAGCAACATCTTTCCGGCCTGACACCTTCCATGTGGGACAAGGAGCCGGACGTGTGCCTTTTCGGAAACAGGCTCTGCCGAGGACGAGAGACTAACCCTGACCCTAACCCTAACCCTAACCCCTAACCCTAACCCTAAGCCCATCCCTAACAACCCTAAACCTAACCCTAACCCTAAGCCCTTAACACTAACCCTAACCCTAAACCCTAACCCTAACCCTAACTGTAACCCTAACCCGTACCCTAACTCCTAACTCTAACCCTAAACCTAACCCCTAACCCTAACCGTAACCCTAACCAACTAACCCTAACCCCTAACACTAACCCTAACCCTAATGGACCCTAACCCCAACCCTAACCCCTAACCCTAACCCTAACACTAACCCCTAACCCTAACCCTAACCCCTAACCCTAACCCTAAACCTAATGGCCCTAACCCTAACCCTAACCCTGACCCTAACCCTAACCCTAACCCTAACCCCCTAACCCTAACCCCAACCCTAACCCTAACCCTAACCCTAAGCCCTTAACACTAACCCTAACCCTAAACCCTAACCCTAACACTAACTGTAACCCTAACCCGGACCCTAACTCCTAACCGTAACCCTAACCACCTAACCCTAACACTCACCCTAACACGTAACCCTAACCCCTAACCCTAACCCCTACCCTAATGGCCCTAACCCTAACCCTAACACTGGCCCTAACCCTAACCCTAACACTGACCCTAACCCTAACCCTAAGCCTAACCCTAACCCCCTAACCCTAACCCTAACCCTAACCCCTAACCCTAACCCTAACCCTAACCCCAACCCTAACCCTAACCCTAACCCTAACCCCTAACTGTAAACCTTTTCTGACAAGTTGCAGGATGTGTGCCGTTTCCGAAACAGGTTCTGCTGAGGACGAGAGCCATGAGATTTTCCTCCTCTGGGCAAGCCCGTATCCCAGATCCTGTTGTGCCTGTGAATAGGCTGCAGGGGGACGGTGAAGACCAGCAACAGCTTTCAGGGCTGCCACCTTCCGTGTGGGACAAGGAGCCGGACGTGTGCCTTTCCGGAATCAGGCTCTGCCGAGGACGAGAGCCATGAGATGTTCCTCCTCGGGGCAAGCCCGGGTCCCAGATCCTGTTGTGCCTGTGAATAGGCTGCAGGGGGACGGTGAAGACCAGCAACAGCTTTCAGGGCTGCCACTTCCGTGTGGGACACGGAGCCGGACGTGTGCCTTTCCAGAATCAGGCTCTGCCGAGGACGAGAGCCATGAGATGTTCCTCCTCTGGGCAAGCCCGGGTCCTGAATCCTGTTGTGCCTGTGAATAGGCTGCAGGGGGACGGTGAAGACCAGCAACATCTTTCCGGCCTGCCACCTTCCGTGTGGGACAAGGAGCCGGACGTGTGCCTTTCCAGAATCAGACTCTACCGAGGACGAGAGCCATGAGATGTTCCTCCTCTGGGCAAGCCCGGGTCCCAGATCCTGTTGTGCCTGTGAATAGGCTGCAGGGGGACGGTGAAGACCAGCAACAGCTTTCAGGGCTGCCACCTTCCTTGTGGGACAAGGAGCCGGACGTGTGCCTTTTCGAAAAGAGGCCCTGCCGAGGACGAGAGCCATGAGATGTTCCTCCGCTGGGCAAGCCCGGGTCCCAGATCCTGTTGTGCCTGTGAATAGGCTGCAGGGGGGCGGTGAAGACCAGCAACAGCTTTCAGGGCTGGCACCTTCCGTGTGGGACAAGGAGCCGGTCGTGTGCCTTTTCGGGAAGAGGCTCTGCCGAGGACAAGAGCCATGATATTTTCCTCCTCTGGGCGTTCCCGGGTCCTGAATACTGTTGTGCCTGTGAATAGGCTGCAGGGGGACGGTGAAGACCAGCAACATCTTTCCAGCCTGCCACCTTCCTTGTGGGACAAGGAGCCGGACGTGTGCCTTTTCGAAAAGAGGCCCTGCCGAGGACGAGAGCCATGAGATTTTCCTCCTCTGGGCAAGCCCGGGTCCCAGATCCTGTTGTGCCTGTGAATAGGCTGCAGGGGGACGGTGAAGACCAGCAACATCTTTCCAGCCTGCCACCTTCCGTGTGGGACAAGGAGCCGGACATGTGCCTTCTCGGAAATAGACTCTGCCGAGGACGAGAGCCATGAGATGTTCCTCCTCTGGGCAAGCCCGGCTCCCAGATCCTGTTGTGCCTGTGAATAGGCTGAAGGGGGACGGTGAAGACCAGCAACATCTTTCCGGCCTGACACCTTCCATGTGGGACAAGGAGCCGGACGTGTGCCTTTTCGGAAACAGGCTCTGCCGAGGACGAGAGACTAACCCTGACCCTAACCCTAACCCTAACCCCTAACCCTAACCCTAAGCCCATCCCTAACAACCCTAAACCTAACCCTAACCCTAAGCCCTTAACACTAACCCTAACCCTAAACCCTAACCCTAACCCTAACTGTAACCCTAACCCGTACCCTAACTCCTAACTCTAACCCTAAACCTAACCCCTAACCCTAACCGTAACCCTAACCAACTAACCCTAACCCCTAACACTAACCCTAACCCTAATGGACCCTAACCCCAACCCTAACCCCTAACCCTAACCCTAACACTAACCCCTAACCCTAACCCTAACCCCTAACCCTAACCCTAAACCTAATGGCCCTAACCCTAACCCTAACCCTGACCCTAACCCTAACCCTAACCCTAACCCCCTAACCCTAACCCTAACCCTAACCCTAACCCTAACCCTAAGCCCTTAACACTAACCCTAACCCTAAACCCTAACCCTAACACTAACTGTAACCCTAACCCGGACCCTAACTCCTAACCGTAACCCTAACCACCTAACCCTAACACTCACCCTAACACGTAACCCTAACCCCTAACCCTAACCCCTACCCTAATGGCCCTAACCCTAACCCTAACACTGGCCCTAACCCTAACCCTAACACTGACCCTAACCCTAACCCTAAGCCTAACCCTAACCCCCTAACCCTAACCCTAACCCTAACCCCTAACCCTAACCCTAACCCTAACCCCAACCCTAACCCTAACCCTAACCCTAACCCCTAACTGTAAACCTTTTCTGACAAGTTGCAGGATGTGTGCCGTTTCCGAAACAGGTTCTGCTGAGGACGAGAGCCATGAGATTTTCCTCCTCTGGGCAAGCCCGTATCCCAGATCCTGTTGTGCCTGTGAATAGGCTGCAGGGGGACGGTGAAGACCAGCAACAGCTTTCAGGGCTGCCACCTTCCGTGTGGGACAAGGAGCCGGACGTGTGCCTTTCCGGAATCAGGCTCTGCCGAGGACGAGAGCCATGAGATGTTCCTCCTCGGGGCAAGCCCGGGTCCCAGATCCTGTTGTGCCTGTGAATAGGCTGCAGGGGGACGGTGAAGACCAGCAACAGCTTTCAGGGCTGCCACTTCCGTGTGGGACACGGAGCCGGACGTGTGCCTTTCCAGAATCAGGCTCTGCCGAGGACGAGAGCCATGAGATGTTCCTCCTCTGGGCAAGCCCGGGTCCTGAATCCTGTTGTGCCTGTGAATAGGCTGCAGGGGGACGGTGAAGACCAGCAACATCTTTCCGGCCTGCCACCTTCCGTGTGGGACAAGGAGCCGGACGTGTGCCTTTCCAGAATCAGACTCTACCGAGGACGAGAGCCATGAGATGTTCCTCCTCTGGGCAAGCCCGGGTCCCAGATCCTGTTGTGCCTGTGAATAGGCTGCAGGGGGACGGTGAAGACCAGCAACAGCTTTCAGGGCTGCCACCTTCCTTGTGGGACAAGGAGCCGGACGTGTGCCTTTTCGGAAACAGGCTCTGCCGAGGACGAGAGACTAACCCTGACCCTAACCCTAACCCTAACCCCTAACCCTAACCCTAAGCCCATCCCTAACAACCCTAAACCTAACCCTAACCCTAAGCCCTTAACACTAACCCTAACCCTAAACCCTAACCCTAACCCTAACTGTAACCCTAACCCGTACCCTAACTCCTAACTCTAACCCTAAACCTAACCCCTAACCCTAACCGTAACCCTAACCAACTAACCCTAACCCCTAACACTAACCCTAACCCTAATGGACCCTAACCCCAACCCTAACCCCTAACCCTAACCCTAACACTAACCCCTAACCCTAACCCTAACCCCTAACCCTAACCCTAAACCTAATGGCCCTAACCCTAACCCTAACCCTGACCCTAACCCTAACCCTAACCCTAACCCCCTAACCCTAACCCCAACCCTAACCCTAACCCTAACCCTAAGCCCTTAACACTAACCCTAACCCTAAACCCTAACCCTAACACTAACTGTAACCCTAACCCGGACCCTAACTCCTAACCGTAACCCTAACCACCTAACCCTAACACTCACCCTAACACGTAACCCTAACCCCTAACCCTAACCCCTACCCTAATGGCCCTAACCCTAACCCTAACACTGGCCCTAACCCTAACCCTAACACTGACCCTAACCCTAACCCTAAGCCTAACCCTAACCCCCTAACCCTAACCCTAACCCTAACCCCTAACCCTAACCCTAACCCTAACCCCAACCCTAACCCTAACCCTAACCCTAACCCCTAACTGTAAACCTTTTCTGACAAGTTGCAGGATGTGTGCCGTTTCCGAAACAGGTTCTGCTGAGGACGAGAGCCATGAGATTTTCCTCCTCTGGGCAAGCCCGTATCCCAGATCCTGTTGTGCCTGTGAATAGGCTGCAGGGGGACGGTGAAGACCAGCAACAGCTTTCAGGGCTGCCACCTTCCGTGTGGGACAAGGAGCCGGACGTGTGCCTTTCCGGAATCAGGCTCTGCCGAGGACGAGAGCCATGAGATGTTCCTCCTCGGGGCAAGCCCGGGTCCCAGATCCTGTTGTGCCTGTGAATAGGCTGCAGGGGGACGGTGAAGACCAGCAACAGCTTTCAGGGCTGCCACTTCCGTGTGGGACACGGAGCCGGACGTGTGCCTTTCCAGAATCAGGCTCTGCCGAGGACGAGAGCCATGAGATGTTCCTCCTCTGGGCAAGCCCGGGTCCTGAATCCTGTTGTGCCTGTGAATAGGCTGCAGGGGGACGGTGAAGACCAGCAACATCTTTCCGGCCTGCCACCTTCCGTGTGGGACAAGGAGCCGGACGTGTGCCTTTCCAGAATCAGACTCTACCGAGGACGAGAGCCATGAGATGTTCCTCCTCTGGGCAAGCCCGGGTCCCAGATCCTGTTGTGCCTGTGAATAGGCTGCAGGGGGACGGTGAAGACCAGCAACAGCTTTCAGGGCTGCCACCTTCCTTGTGGGACAAGGAGCCGGACGTGTGCCTTTTCGAAAAGAGGCCCTGCCGAGGACGAGAGCCATGAGATGTTCCTCCGCTGGGCAAGCCCGGCTCCCAGATCCTGTTGTGCCTGTGAATAGGCTGAAGGGGGACGGTGAAGACCAGCAACATCTTTCCGGCCTGACACCTTCCATGTGGGACAAGGAGCCGGACGTGTGCCTTTTCGGAAACAGGCTCTGCCGAGGACGAGAGACTAACCCTGACCCTAACCCTAACCCTAACCCCTAACCCTAACCCTAAGCCCATCCCTAACAACCCTAAACCTAACCCTAACCCTAAGCCCTTAACACTAACCCTAACCCTAAACCCTAACCCTAACCCTAACTGTAACCCTAACCCGTACCCTAACTCCTAACTCTAACCCTAAACCTAACCCCTAACCCTAACCGTAACCCTAACCAACTAACCCTAACCCCTAACACTAACCCTAACCCTAATGGACCCTAACCCCAACCCTAACCCCTAACCCTAAACCTAACACTAACCCCTAACCCTAACCCTAACCCCTAACCCTAACCCTAAACCTAATGGCCCTAACCCTAACCCTAACCCTGACCCTAACCCTAACCCTAACCCTAACCCCCTAACCCTAACCCCAACCCTAACCCTAACGCTAACCCTAAGCCCTTAACACTAACCCTAACCCTAAACCCTAACCCTAACACTAACTGTAACCCTAACCCGGACCCTAACTCCTAACCGTAACCCTAACCACCTAACCCTAACACTCACCCTAACACGTAACCCTAACCCCTAACCCTAACCCCTACCCTAATGGCCCTAACCCTAACCCTAACACTGGCCCTAACCCTAACCCTAACACTGACCCTAACCCTAACCCTAAGCCTAACCCTAACCCCCTAACCCTAACCCTAACCCTAACCCCTAACCCTAACCCTAACCCTAACCCCAACCCTAACCCTAACCCTAACCCTAACCCCTAACTGTAAACCTTTTCTGACAAGTTGCAGGATGTGTGCCGTTTCCGAAACAGGTTCTGCTGAGGACGAGAGCCATGAGATTTTCCTCCTCTGGGCAAGCCCGTATCCCAGATCCTGTTGTGCCTGTGAATAGGCTGCAGGGGGACGGTGAAGACCAGCAACAGCTTTCAGGGCTGCCACCTTCCGTGTGGGACAAGGAGCCGGACGTGTGCCTTTCCGGAATCAGGCTCTGCCGAGGACGAGAGCCATGAGATGTTCCTCCTCGGGGCAAGCCCGGGTCCCAGATCCTGTTGTGCCTGTGAATAGGCTGCAGGGGGACGGTGAAGACCAGCAACAGCTTTCAGGGCTGCCACTTCCGTGTGGGACACGGAGCCGGACGTGTGCCTTTCCAGAATCAGGCTCTGCCGAGGACGAGAGCCATGAGATGTTCCTCCTCTGGGCAAGCCCGGGTCCTGAATCCTGTTGTGCCTGTGAATAGGCTGCAGGGGGACGGTGAAGACCAGCAACATCTTTCCGGCCTGCCACCTTCCGTGTGGGACAAGGAGCCGGACGTGTGCCTTTCCAGAATCAGACTCTACCGAGGACGAGAGCCATGAGATGTTCCTCCTCTGGGCAAGCCCGGGTCCCAGATCCTGTTGTGCCTGTGAATAGGCTGCAGGGGGGCGGTGAAGACCAGCAACAGCTTTCAGGGCTGCCACCTTCCTTGTGGGACAAGGAGCCGGACGTGTGCCTTTTCGAAAAGAGGCCCTGCCGAGGACGAGAGCCATGAGATGTTCCTCCGCTGGGCAAGCCCGGGTCCCAGATCCTGTTGTGCCTGTGAATAGGCTGCAGGGGGGCGGTGAAGACCAGCAACAGCTTTCAGGGCTGGCACCTTCCGTGTGGGACAAGGAGCCGGTCGTGTGCCTTTTCGGGAAGAGGCTCTGCCGAGGACAAGAGCCATGATATTTTCCTCCTCTGGGCGTTCCCGGGTCCTGAATACTGTTGTGCCTGTGAATAGGCTGCAGGGGGACGGTGAAGACCAGCAACATCCTTCAGGGGTGCCAACTTCCGTGTGGGACAAGGAGCCGGACGTGTGCCTATTCGGAAACAGGCCCTGCCGAGGACGAGAGACATGAGATGTTCCTCCTCTGGGCAAGCCCGGGTCCCAGATCCTGTTGTGCCTGTGAATAGGCTGCAGGGGGACGGTGAAGACCAGCAACAGCTTTCAGGGCTGCCACCCTCCGTGTGGGACAAGGAGCCGGACGTGTGCCTCTTCGGAAACAGGCTCTGCCGAGGACGAGAGACTAACCCTTACCCTAACCCTAACCCTAACCCTAAGCCCTTAACACTAACCCTAACCCTAAACCCTAACCCTAACCCTAACTGTAACCCTAACCCGGACCCTAACTCCTAACCCTAACCCTAACCACCTAACCCTAACACTCACCCTAACACGTAACCCTAACCCCTAACCCTAACCCCTACCCTAATGGACCCTAACCCTAACCCTAACCCTAATGGCCCTAACCCTAACCCTAACACTGACCCTAACCCTAACCATAAGCCTAACCCTAACCCCCTAACCCTAACCATAACCCTAACCCCTAACCCTAACCCTAACCCTAACCCCAACCCTAACCCTAACCCTAACCCTAACCCCTAACTGTAAACCTTTTCTGACAAGTTGCAGGATGTGTGCCGTTTCCGAAACAGGTTCTGCTGAGGACGAGAGCCATGAGATTTTCCTCCTCTGGGCAAGCCCGTATCCCAGATCCTGTTGTGCCTGTGAATAGGCTGCAGGGGGACGATGAAGACCAGCAACAGCTTTCAGGGCTGCCACTTCCGTGTGGGACACGGAGCCGGACGTGTGCCTTTCCAGAATCAGGCTCTGCCGAGGACGAGAGCCATGAGATGTTCCTCCTCCGGGCAAGCCCGGGTCCTGAATCCTGTTGTGCCTGTGAATAGGCTGCAGGGGGACGGTGAAGACCAGCAACATCTTTCCGGCCTGCCACCTTCCTTGTGGGACAAGGAGCCGGACGTGTGCCTTTTCGAAAAGAGGCCCTGCCGAGGACGAGAGCCATGAGATGTTCCTCCGCTGGGCAAGCCCGGGTCCCAGATCCTGTTGTGCCTGTGAATAGGCTGAAGGGGGGCGGTGAAGACCAGCAACAGCTTTCAGGGCTGGCACCTTCCGTGTGGGACAAGGAGCCGGACGTGTGCCTTTTCGGAAAGAGGCTCTGCCGAGGACAAGAGCCATTATATGTTCCTCCTCTGGGCGTGCCCGGGTCCTGAATACTGTTGTGCCTTTGAATAGGCTGCAGGGGGACGGTGAAGACCAGCAACATCTTTCCGGCCTGCCACCTTCCGTGTGGGACAAGGAGCCGGACGTGTGTCTTTTCGGGAAGAGGCTCTGCCGAGGACGAGAGCCATGAGATGTTCCTCCTCTGGGCAAACCCGCATCCCAGATCCTGTCGTACCTGTGAATAGGCTGCAGGGGGACGGTGAAGACCAGCAACATCTTTCAGGGCTGCCACCTTCCTTGTGGGACAAGGAGCCGGACGTGTGCCTTTTCGGAATCGGGCTCTGCCGAGGAAGAGAGCCATGAGATGTTCCTCCTCTGGGCAAGCCCGGGTCCCAGATCCTGTTGTGCCTGTGAATAGGCTGCAGGGGGACGGTGAAGACCAGCAACATCCTTCAGGGCTGCCAACTTCCGTGTGGGACAAGGAGCCGGACGTGTGCCTTTTCGGAAACAGGCACTGCCGAGGACGAGAGCTATGAGATGTTCCTCCTCTGGGCAAGCCCCGGTCCCAGATCCTGTTGTGCCTGTGAATAGGCTGCAGGGGGACGGTGAAGACCAGCAACATCTTTCCAGCCTGCCACCTTCCTTGTGGGACAAGGAGCCGGACGTGTGCCTTTTCGAAAAGAGGCCCTGCCGAGGACGAGAGCCATGAGATTTTCCTCCTCTGGGCAAGCCCGGGTCCCAGATCCTGTTGTGCCTGTGAATAGGCTGCAGGGGGACGGTGAAGACCAGCAACATCTTTCCAGCCTGCCACCTTCCGTGTGGGACAAGGAGCCGGACATGTGCCTTCTCGGAAATAGACTCTGCCGAGGACGAGAGCCATGAGATGTTCCTCCTCTGGGCAAGCCCGGCTCCCAGATCCTGTTGTGCCTGTGAATAGGCTGAAGGGGGACGGTGAAGACTAGCAACATCTTTCCGGCCTGACACCTTCCATGTGGGACAAGGAGCCGGACGTGTGCCTTTTCGGAAACAGGCTCTGCCGAGGACGAGAGACTAACCCTGACCCTAACCCTAACCCTAACCCCTAACCCTAACCCTAAGCCCATCCCTAACAACCCTAAACCTAACCCTAACCCTAAGCCCTTAACACTAACCCTAACCCTAAACCCTAACCCTAACCCTAACTGTAACCCTAACCCGTACCCTAACTCCTAACTCTAACCCTAAACCTAACCCCTAACCCTAACCGTAACCCTAACCAACTAACCCTAACCCCTAACACTAACCCTAACCCTAATGGACCCTAACCCCAACCCTAACCCCTAACCCTAACCCTAACACTAACCCCTAACCCTAACCCTAACCCCTAACCCTAACCCTAAACCTAATGGCCCTAACCCTAACCCTAACCCTGACCCTAACCCTAACCCTAACCCTAACCCCCTAACCCTAACCCCAACCCTAACCCTAACCCTAACCCTAAGCCCTTAACACTAACCCTAACCCTAAACCCTAACCCTAACACTAACTGTAACCCTAACCCGGACCCTAACTCCTAACCGTAACCCTAACCACCTAACCCTAACACTCACCCTAACACGTAACCCTAACCCCTAACCCTAACCCCTACCCTAATGGCCCTAACCCTAACCCTAACACTGGCCCTAACCCTAACCCTAACACTGACCCTAACCCTAACCCTAAGCCTAACCCTAACCCCCTAACCCTAACCCTAACCCTAACCCCTAACCCTAACCCTAACCCTAACCCCAACCCTAACCCTAACCCTAACCCTAACCCCTAACTGTAAACCTTTTCTGACAAGTTGCAGGATGTGTGCCGTTTCCGAAACAGGTTCTGCTGAGGACGAGAGCCATGAGATTTTCCTCCTCTGGGCAAGCCCGTATCCCAGATCCTGTTGTGCCTGTGAATAGGCTGCAGGGGGACGGTGAAGACCAGCAACAGCTTTCAGGGCTGCCACCTTCCGTGTGGGACAAGGAGCCGGACGTGTGCCTTTCCGGAATCAGGCTCTGCCGAGGACGAGAGCCATGAGATGTTCCTCCTCGGGGCAAGCCCGGGTCCCAGATCCTGTTGTGCCTGTGAATAGGCTGCAGGGGGACGGTGAAGACCAGCAACAGCTTTCAGGGCTGCCACTTCCGTGTGGGACACGGAGCCGGACGTGTGCCTTTCCAGAATCAGGCTCTGCCGAGGACGAGAGCCATGAGATGTTCCTCCTCTGGGCAAGCCCGGGTCCTGAATCCTGTTGTGCCTGTGAATAGGCTGCAGGGGGACGGTGAAGACCAGCAACATCTTTCCGGCCTGCCACCTTCCGTGTGGGACAAGGAGCCGGACGTGTGCCTTTCCAGAATCAGACTCTACCGAGGACGAGAGCCATGAGATGTTCCTCCTCTGGGCAAGCCCGGGTCCCAGATCCTGTTGTGCCTGTGAATAGGCTGCAGGGGGACGGTGAAGACCAGCAACAGCTTTCAGGGCTGCCACCTTCCTTGTGGGACAAGGAGCCGGACGTGTGCCTTTTCGAAAAGAGGCCCTGCCGAGGACGAGAGCCATGAGATGTTCCTCCGCTGGGCAAGCCCGGGTCCCAGATCCTGTTGTGCCTGTGAATAGGCTGCAGGGGGGCGGTGAAGACCAGCAACAGCTTTCAGGGCTGGCACCTTCCGTGTGGGACAAGGAGCCGGTCGTGTGCCTTTTCGGGAAGAGGCTCTGCCGAGGACAAGAGCCATGATATTTTCCTCCTCTGGGCGTTCCCGGGTCCTGAATACTGTTGTGCCTGTGAATAGGCTGCAGGGGGACGGTGAAGACCAGCAACATCCTTCAGGGGTGCCAACTTCCGTGTGGGACAAGGAGCCGGACGTGTGCCTTTTCGGAAACAGGCCCTGCCGAGGACGAGAGACATGAGATGTTCCTCCTCTGGGCAAGCCCGGGTCCCAGATCCTGTTGTGCCTGTGAATAGGCTGCAGGGGGACGGTGAAGACCAGCAACAGCTTTCAGGGCTGCCACCCTCCGTGTGGGACAAGGAGCCGGACGTGTGCCTCTTCGGAAACAGGCTCTGCCGAGGACGAGAGACTAACCCTAACCCTAACCCTAACCCTAACCCTAAGCCCTTAACACTAACCCTAACCCTAAACCCTAACCTAACCCTAACCCTAACCCTAACTCCTAACCGTAACCCTAACCACCTAACCCTAACACTCACCCTAACACGTAACCCTAACCCCTAACCCTAACCCCAACCCTAATGGACCCTAACCCTAACCCTAACCCTAATGGCCCTAACCCTAACCCTAACACTGACCCTAACCCTAACCATAAGCCTAACCCTAACCCCCTAACCCTAACCATAACCCTAACCCCTAACCCTAACCCTAACCCTAACCCCAACCCTAACCCTAACCCTAACCCTAACCCCTAACTGTAAACCTTTTCTGACAAGTTGCAGGATGTGTGCCGTTTCCGAAACAGGTTCTGCTGAGGACGAGAGCCATGAGATTTTCCTCCTCTGGGCAAGCCCGTATCCCAGATCCTGTTGTGCCTGTGAATAGGCTGCAGGGGGACGATGAAGACCAGCAACAGCTTTCAGGGCTGCCACTTCCGTGTGGGACACGGAGCCGGACGTGTGCCTTTCCAGAATCAGGCTCTGCCGAGGACGAGAGCCATGAGATGTTCCTCCTCCGGGCAAGCCCGGGTCCTGAATCCTGTTGTGCCTGTGAATAGGCTGCAGGGGGACGGTGAAGACCAGCAACATCTTTCCGGCCTGCCACCTTCCTTGTGGGACAAGGAGCCGGACGTGTGCCTTTTCGAAAAGAGGCCCTGCCGAGGACGAGAGCCATGAGATGTTCCTCCGCTGGGCAAGCCCGGGTCCCAGATCCTGTTGTGCCTGTGAATAGGCTGAAGGGGGGCGGTGAAGACCAGCAACAGCTTTCAGGGCTGGCACCTTCCGTGTGGGACAAGGAGCCGGACGTGTGCCTTTTCGGAAAGAGGCTCTGCCGAGGACAAGAGCCATTATATGTTCCTCCTCTGGGCGTGCCCGGGTCCTGAATACTGTTGTGCCTTTGAATAGGCTGCAGGGGGACGGTGAAGACCAGCAACATCTTTCCGGCCTGCCACCTTCCGTGTGGGACAAGGAGCCGGACGTGTTTCTTTTCGGGAAGAGGCTCTGCCGAGGACGAGAGCCATGAGATGTTCCTCCTCTGGGCAAACCCGCATCCCAGATCCTGTCGTACCTGTGAATAGGCTGCAGGGGGACGGTGAAGACCAGCAACATCTTTCAGGGCTGCCACCTTCCTTGTGGGACAAGGAGCCGGACGTGTGCCTTTTCGGAATCGGGCTCTGCCGAGGAAGAGAGCCATGAGATGTTCCTCCTCTGGGCAAGCCCGGGTCCCAGATCCTGTTGTGCCTGTGAATAGGCTGCAGGGGGACGGTGAAGACCAGCAACATCCTTCAGGGCTGCCAACTTCCGTGTGGGACAAGGAGCCGGACGTGTGCCTTTTCGGAAACAGGCCCTGTCGAGGAAGAGAGCCATGAGATGTTCCTCCTCTGGGCAAGCCCGGGTCCCAGATCCTGTTGTGCCTGTGAATAGGCTGCAGGGGGACGGTGAAGACCAGCAACAGCTTTCAGGGCTGCCACCTTCCGTGTGGGACAAGGAGCCGGACGTGTGCCTTTCCGGAATCAGGCTCTACCGAGGACGAGAGCCATGAGATGTTCCTCCTCTGGGCAAGCCCGGGTCCCAGATCCTGTTGTACCTATGAATAAGCTGCAGGGGGACGGTGAAGACCAGCAACAGCTTTCAGGGCTGCCACCTTCCGCGTGGGACAAGGAGCCGGACGTGTGCCTTTTCGGAATCAGGCTCTGCCGAGGACGAGAGACTAACCCTGACCCTAACCCTAACCCTAACCCCTAACCCTAACCCTAAGCCCATCCCTAACGACCCTAACCCTAACCCTAACCCTAAGCCCTTAACACTAACCTTAACCCTAACCCCTAACCCTAACCCTAACTGTAACCCTAACCCTGACCCTATCTCCTAACTCTAACCCTAACCCTAACCCCTAACCCTAACCGTAACCCTAACCACCTAACCCTAACACTCACCCTAACACCTAACCCTAACCCTAATCCTAATCCCTAACCCTAACCCTAACCCTAATGGACCCTAACACTAACCCTAACCCTAACCCCTAACCCTAACCCTAACCCTAATGGCCCTAACCCTTACCCTAACCCTGACCCTAACCCTAACCCTAAGCCTAACCCCAACCCCCTAACCCTAACCCTAACCCCTAACCCTAACCCTAACCCTAACCCTATCCCTAACCCCAACCCTAACCCTAACCCTAACCCTAACCCCTAACTGTAAACCTTTTCTGACAAGTTGCAGGATGTGTGCCGTTTCCGAAACAGGTTCTGCTGAGGACGAGAGCCATGAGATGTTCCTCCTCTGGGCAAGCTCGGGTCCCAGATCCTTTTGTGCCTGTGAATAGGCTGCAGGGGGACGGTGAAGACCAGCAACATCCTTCAGGGGTGCCAACTTCCGTGTGGGACAAGGAGCCGGACGTGTGCCTTTTCGGAAACAGGCCCTGCCGAGGACGAGAGACATGAGATGTTCCTCCTCTGGGCAAGCCCGGGTCCCAGATCCTGTTGTGCCTGTGAATAGGCTGCAGGGGGACGGTGAAGACCAGCAACAGCTTTCAGGGCTGCCACCCTCCGTGTGGGACAAGGAGCCGGACGTGTGCCTCTTCGGAAACAGGCTCTGCCGAGGACGAGAGACTAACCCTGACCCTAACCCTAACCCTAACCCTAAGCCCTTAACACTAACCCTAACCCTAAACCCTAACCCTAACACTAACTGTAACCCTAACCCGGACCCTAACTCCTAACCGTAACCCTAACCACCTAACCCTAACACTCACCCTAACACGTAACCCTAACCCCTAACCCTAACCCCTACCCTAATGGACCCTAACCCTAACCCTAACCCTAATGGCCCTAACCCTAACCCTAACCCTGACCCTAACCCTAACCATAAGCCTAACCCTAACCCCCTAACCCTAACCATAACCCTAACCCCTAACCCTAACCCTAACCCTAACCCCAACCCTAACCCTAACCCTAACCCTAACCCCTAACTGTAAACCTTTTCTGACAAGTTGCAGGATGTGTGCCGTTTCCGAAACAGGTTCTGCTGAGGACGAGAGCCATGAGATTTTCCTCCTCTGGGCAAGCCCGTATCCCAGATCCTGTTGTGCCTGTGAATAGGCTGCAGGGGGACGATGAAGACCAGCAACAGCTTTCAGGGCTGCCACTTCCGTGTGGGACACGGAGCCGGACGTGTGCCTTTCCAGAATCAGGCTCTGCCGAGGACGAGAGCCATGAGATGTTCCTCCTCCGGGCAAGCCCGGGTCCTGAATCCTGTTGTGCCTGTGAATAGGCTGCAGGGGGACGGTGAAGACCAGCAACATCTTTCCGGCCTGCCACCTTCCTTGTGGGACAAGGAGCCGGACGTGTGCCTTTTCGAAAAGAGGCCCTGCCGAGGACGAGAGCCATGAGATGTTCCTCCGCTGGGCAAGCCCGGGTCCCAGATCCTGTTGTGCCTGTGAATAGGCTGAAGGGGGGCGGTGAAGACCAGCAACAGCTTTCAGGGCTGGCACCTTCCGTGTGGGACAAGGAGCCGGACGTGTGCCTTTTCGGAAAGAGGCTCTGCCGAGGACAAGAGCCATTATATGTTCCTCCTCTGGGCGTGCCCGGGTCCTGAATACTGTTGTGCCTTTGAATAGGCTGCAGGGGGACGGTGAAGACCAGCAACATCTTTCCGGCCTGCCACCTTCCGTGTGGGACAAGGAGCCGGACGTGTGTCTTTTCGGGAAGAGGCTCTGCCGAGGACGAGAGCCATGAGATGTTCCTCCTCTGGGCAAACCCGCATCCCAGATCCTGTCGTACCTGTGAATAGGCTGCAGGGGGACGGTGAAGACCAGCAACATCTTTCAGGGCTGCCACCTTCCTTGTGGGACAAGGAGCCGGACGTGTGCCTTTTCGGAATCGGGCTCTGCCGAGGAAGAGAGCCATGAGATGTTCCTCCTCTGGGCAAGCCCGGGTCCCAGATCCTGTTGTGCCTGTGAATAGGCTGCAGGGGGACGGTGAAGACCAGCAACATCCTTCAGGGGTGCCAACTTCCGTGTGGGACAAGGAGCCGGACGTGTGCCTTTTCGGAAACAGGCCCTGTCGAGGAAGAGAGCCATGAGATGTTCCTCCTCTGGGCAAGCCCGGGTCCCAGATCCTGTTGTGCCTGTGAATAGGCTGCAGGGGGACGGTGAAGACCAGCAACAGCTTTCAGGGCTGCCACTTCCGTGTGGGACACGGAGCCGGACGTGTGCCTTTCCAGAATCAGGCTCTGCCGAGGACGAGAGCCATGAGATGTTCCTCCTCCGGGCAAGCCCGGGTCCTGAATCCTGTTGTGCCTGTGAATAGGCTGCAGGGGGACGGTGAAGACCAGCAACATCTTTCCGGCCTGCCACCTTCCTTGTGGGACAAGGAGCCGGACGTGTGCCTTTTCGAAAAGAGGCCCTGCCGAGGACGAGAGCCATGAGATGTTCCTCCGCTGGGCAAGCCCGGGTCCCAGATCCTGTTGTGCCTGTGAATAGGCTGAAGGGGGGCGGTGAAGACCAGCAACAGCTTTCAGGGCTGGCACCTTCCGTGTGGGACAAGGAGCCGGACGTGTGCCTTTTCGGAAAGAGGCTCTGCCGAGGACAAGAGCCATTATATGTTCCTCCTCTGGGCGTGCCCGGGTCCTGAATACTGTTGTGCCTTTGAATAGGCTGCAGGGGGACGGTGAAGACCAGCAACATCTTTCCGGCCTGCCACCTTCCGTGTGGGACAAGGAGCCGGACGTGTGTCTTTTCGGGAAGAGGCTCTGCCGAGGACGAGAGCCATGAGATGTTCCTCCTCTGGGCAAACCCGCATCCCAGATCCTGTCGTACCTGTGAATAGGCTGCAGGGGGACGGTGAAGACCAGCAACATCTTTCAGGGCTGCCACCTTCCTTGTGGGACAAGGAGCCGGACGTGTGCCTTTTCGGAATCGGGCTCTGCCGAGGAAGAGAGCCATGAGATGTTCCTCCTCTGGGCAAGCCCGGGTCCCAGATCCTGTTGTGCCTGTGAATAGGCTGCAGGGGGACGGTGAAGACCAGCAACATCCTTCAGGGCTGCCAACTTCCGTGTGGGACAAGGAGCCGGACGTGTGCCTTTTCGGAAACAGGCACTGCCGAGGACGAGAGCCATGAGATGTTCCTCCTCTGGGCAAGCCCCGGTCCCAGATCCTGTTGTGCCTGTGAATAGGCTGCAGGGGGACGGTGAAGACCAGCAACATCTTTCCAGCCTGCCACCTTCCTTGTGGGACAAGGAGCCGGACGTGTGCCTTTTCGAAAAGAGGCCCTGCCGAGGACGAGAGCCATGAGATTTTCCTCCTCTGGGCAAGCCCGGGTCCCAGATCCTGTTGTGCCTGTGAATAGGCTGCAGGGGGACGGTGAAGACCAGCAACATCTTTCCAGCCTGCCACCTTCCGTGTGGGACAAGGAGCCGGACATGTGCCTTCTCGGAAATAGACTCTGCCGAGGACGAGAGCCATGAGATGTTCCTCCTCTGGGCAAGCCCGGCTCCCAGATCCTGTTGTGCCTGTGAATAGGCTGAAGGGGGACGGTGAAGACCAGCAACATCTTTCCGGCCTGACACCTTCCATGTGGGACAAGGAGCCGGACGTGTGCCTTTTCGGAAACAGGCTCTGCCGAGGACGAGAGACTAACCCTGACCCTAACCCTAACCCTAACCCCTAACCCTAACCCTAAGCCCATCCCTAACAACCCTAAACCTAACCCTAACCCTAAGCCCTTAACACTAACCCTAACCCTAAACCCTAACCCTAACCCTAACTGTAACCCTAACCCGGACCCTAACTCCTAACTCTAACCCTAAACCTAACCCCTAACCCTAACCGTAACCCTAACCAACTAACCCTAACCCCTAACACTAACCCTAACCCTAATGGACCCTAACCCCAACCCTAACCCCTAACCCTAACCCTAACACTAACCCCTAACCCTAACCCTAACCCCTAACCCTAACCCTAAACCTAATGGCCCTAACCCTAACCCTAACCCTGACCCTAACCCTAACCCTAACCCTAACCCCCTAACCCTAACCCCAACCCTAACCCTAACCCTAACCCTAAGCCCTTAACACTAACCCTAACCCTAAACCCTAACCCTAACACTAACTGTAACCCTAACCCGGACCCTAACTCCTAACCGTAACCCTAACCACCTAACCCTAACACTCACCCTAACACGTAACCCTAACCCCTAACCCTAACCCCTACCCTAATGGCCCTAACCCTAACCCTAACACTGGCCCTAACCCTAACCCTAACACTGACCCTAACCCTAACCCTAAGCCTAACCCTAACCCCCTAACCCTAACCCTAACCCTAACCCCTAACCCTAACCCTAACCCTAACCCCAACCCTAACCCTAACCCTAACCCTAACCCCTAACTGTAAACCTTTTCTGACAAGTTGCAGGATGTGTGCCGTTTCCGAAACAGGTTCTGCTGAGGACGAGAGCCATGAGATTTTCCTCCTCTGGGCAAGCCCGTATCCCAGATCCTGTTGTGCCTGTGAATAGGCTGCAGGGGGACGGTGAAGACCAGCAACAGCTTTCAGGGCTGCCACCTTCCGTGTGGGACAAGGAGCCGGACGTGTGCCTTTCCGGAATCAGGCTCTGCCGAGGACGAGAGCCATGAGATGTTCCTCCTCGGGGCAAGCCCGGGTCCCAGATCCTGTTGTGCCTGTGAATAGGCTGCAGGGGGACGGTGAAGACCAGCAACAGCTTTCAGGGCTGCCACTTCCGTGTGGGACACGGAGCCGGACGTGTGCCTTTCCAGAATCAGGCTCTGCCGAGGACGAGAGCCATGAGATGTTCCTCCTCTGGGCAAGCCCGGGTCCTGAATCCTGTTGTGCCTGTGAATAGGCTGCAGGGGGACGGTGAAGACCAGCAACATCTTTCCGGCCTGCCACCTTCCGTGTGGGACAAGGAGCCGGACGTGTGCCTTTCCAGAATCAGACTCTACCGAGGACGAGAGCCATGAGATGTTCCTCCTCTGGGCAAGCCCGGGTCCCAGATCCTGTTGTGCCTGTGAATAGGCTGCAGGGGGACGGTGAAGACCAGCAACAGCTTTCAGGGCTGCCACCTTCCTTGTGGGACAAGGAGCCGGACGTGTGCCTTTTCGAAAAGAGGCCCTGCCGAGGACGAGAGACATGAGATGTTCCTCCGCTGGGCAAGCCCGGGTCCCAGATCCTGTTGTGCCTGTGAATAGGCTGCAGGGGGGCGGTGAAGACCAGCAACAGCTTTCAGGGCTGGCACCTTCCGTGTGGGACAAGGAGCCGGTCGTGTGCCTTTTCGGGAAGAGGCTCTGCCGAGGACAAGAGCCATGATATTTTCCTCCTCTGGGCGTTCCCGGGTCCTGAATACTGTTGTGCCTGTGAATAGGCTGCAGGGGGACGGTGAAGACCAGCAACATCCTTCAGGGGTGCCAACTTCCGTGTGGGACAAGGAGCCGGACGTGTGCCTTTTCGGAAACAGGCACTGCCGAGGACGAGAGACATGAGATGTTCCTCCTCTGGGCAAGCCCGGGTCCCAGATCCTGTTGTGCCTGTGAATAGGCTGCAGGGGGACGGTGAAGACCAGCAACAGCTTTCAGGGCTGCCACCCTCCGTGTGGGACAAGGAGCCGGACGTGTGCCTCTTCGGAAACAGGCTCTGCCGAGGACGAGAGACTAACCCTAACCCTAACCCTAACCCTAACCCTAAGCCCTTAACACTAACCCTAACCCTAAACCCTAACCCTAACACTAACTGTAACCCTAACCCGGACCCTAACTCCTAACCGTAACCCTAACCACCTAACCCTAACACTCACCCTAACACGTAACCCTAACCCCTAACCCTAACCCCTACCCTAATGGACCCTAACCCTAACCCTAACCCTAATGGCCCTAACCCTAACCCTAACCCTGACCCTAACCCTAACCATAAGCCTAACCCTAACCCCCTAACCCTAACCATAACCCTAACCCCTAACCCTAACCCTAACCCTAACCCCAACCCTAACCCTAACCCTAACCCTAACCCCTAACTGTAAACCTTTTCTGACAAGTTGCAGGATGTGTGCCGTTTCCGAAACAGGTTCTGCTGAGGACGAGAGCCATGAGATTTTCCTCCTCTGGGCAAGCCCGTATCCCAGATCCTGTTGTGCCTGTGAATAGGCTGCAGGGGGACGATGAAGACCAGCAACAGCTTTCAGGGCTGCCACTTCCGTGTGGGACACGGAGCCGGACGTGTGCCTTTCCAGAATCAGGCTCTGCCGAGGACGAGAGCCATGAGATGTTCCTCCTCCGGGCAAGCCCGGGTCCTGAATCCTGTTGTGCCTGTGAATAGGCTGCAGGGGGACGGTGAAGACCAGCAACATCTTTCCGGCCTGCCACCTTCCTTGTGGGACAAGGAGCCGGACGTGTGCCTTTTCGAAAAGAGGCCCTGCCGAGGACGAGAGCCATGAGATGTTCCTCCGCTGGGCAAGCCCGGGTCCCAGATCCTGTTGTGCCTGTGAATAGGCTGAAGGGGGGCGGTGAAGACCAGCAACAGCTTTCAGGGCTGGCACCTTCCGTGTGGGACAAGGAGCCGGACGTGTGCCTTTTCGGAAAGAGGCTCTGCCGAGGACAAGAGCCATTATATGTTCCTCCTCTGGGCGTGCCCGGGTCCTGAATACTGTTGTGCCTTTGAATAGGCTGCAGGGGGACGGTGAAGACCAGCAACATCTTTCCGGCCTGCCACCTTCCGTGTGGGACAAGGAGCCGGACGTGTGTCTTTTCGGGAAGAGGCTCTGCCGAGGACGAGAGCCATGAGATGTTCCTCCTCTGGGCAAACCCGCATCCCAGATCCTGTCGTACCTGTGAATAGGCTGCAGGGGGACGGTGAAGACCAGCAACATCTTTCAGGGCTGCCACCTTCCTTGTGGGACAAGGAGCCGGACGTGTGCCTTTTCGGAATCGGGCTCTGCCGAGGAAGAGAGCCATGAGATGTTCCTCCTCTGGGCAAGCCCGGGTCCCAGATCCTGTTGTGCCTGTGAATAGGCTGCAGGGGGACGGTGAAGACCAGCAACATCCTTCAGGGCTGCCAACTTCCGTGTGGGACAAGGAGCCGGACGTGTGCCTTTTCGGAAACAGGCCCTGTCGAGGAAGAGAGCCATGAGATGTTCCTCCTCTGGGCAAGCCCGGGTCCCAGATCCTGTTGTGCCTGTGAATAGGCTGCAGGGGGACGGTGAAGACCAGCAACAGCTTTCAGGGCTGCCACCTTCCGTGTGGGACAAGGAGCCGGACATGTGCCTTTCCGGAATCAGGCTCTACCGAGGACGAGAGCCATGAGATGTTCCTCCTCTGGGCAAGCCCGGGTCCCAGATCCTGTTGTACCTATGAATAAGCTGCAGGGGGACGGTGAAGACCAGCAACAGCTTTCAGGGCTGCCACCTTCCGCGTGGGACAAGGAGCCGGACGTGTGCCTTTTCGGAATCAGGCTCTGCCGAGGACGAGAGACTAACCCTGACCCTAACCCTAACCCTAACCCCTAACCCTAACCCTAAGCCCATCCCTAACGACCCTAACCCTAACCCTAACCCTAAGCCCTTAACACTAACCTTAACCCTAAACCCTAACCCTAACCCTAACCCTATCCCTAACCCTGACCCTATCTCCTAACTCTAACCCTAACCCTAACCCCTAACCCTAACCGTAACCCTAACCACCTAACCCTAACACTCACCCTAACACCTAACCCTAACCCTAACCCTAATCCCTAACCCTAACCCTAACCCTAATGGACCCTAACACTAACCCTAACCCTAACCCCTAACCCTAACCCTAACCCTAATGGCCCTAACCCTTACCCTAACCCTGACCCTAACCCTAACCCTAAGCCTAACCCCAACCCCCTAACCCTAACCCTAACCCCTAACCCTAACCCTAACCCTAACCCTATCCCTAACCCCAACCCTAACCCTAACCCTAACCCTAACCCCTAACTGTAAACCTTTTCTGACAAGTTGCAGGATGTGTGCCGTTTCCGAAACAGGTTCTGCTGAGGACGAGAGCCATGAGATGTTCCTCCTCTGGGCAAGCTCGGGTCCCAGATCCTTTTGTGCCTGTGAATAGGCTGCAGGGGGACGGTGAAGACCAGCAACATCCTTCAGGGGTGCCAACTTCCGTGTGGGACAAGGAGCCGGACGTGTGCCTTTTCGGAAACAGGCCCTGCCGAGGACGAGAGACATGAGATGTTCCTCCTCTGGGCAAGCCCGGGTCCCAGATCCTGTTGTGCCTGTGAATAGGCTGCAGGGGGACGGTGAAGACCAGCAACAGCTTTCAGGGCTGCCACCCTCCGTGTGGGACAAGGAGCCGGACGTGTGCCTCTTCGGAAACAGGCTCTGCCGAGGACGAGAGACTAACCCTGACCCTAACCCTAACCCTAACCCTAAGCCCTTAGCACTAACCCTAACCCTAAACCCTAACCCTAACACTAACTGTAACCCTAACCCGGACCCTAACTCCTAACCGTAACCCTAACCACCTAACCCTAACACTCACCCTAACACGTAACCCTAACCCCTAACCCTAACCCCTACCCTAATGGACCCTAACCCTAACCCTAACCCTAATGGCCCTAACCCTAACCCTAACACTGACCCTAACCCTAACCATAAGCCTAACCCTAACCCCCTAACCCTAACCATAACCCTAACCCCTAACCCTAACCCTAACCCTAACCCCAACCCTAACCCTAACCCTAACCCTAACCCCTAACTGTAAACCTTTTCTGACAAGTTGCAGGATGTGTGCCGTTTCCGAAACAGGTTCTGCTGAGGACGAGAGCCATGAGATTTTCCTCCTCTGGGCAAGCCCGTATCCCAGATCCTGTTGTGCCTGTGAATAGGCTGCAGGGGGACGATGAAGACCAGCAACAGCTTTCAGGGCTGCCACTTCCGTGTGGGACACGGAGCCGGACGTGTGCCTTTCCAGAATCAGGCTCTGCCGAGGACGAGAGCCATGAGATGTTCCTCCTCCGGGCAAGCCCGGGTCCTGAATCCTGTTGTGCCTGTGAATAGGCTGCAGGGGGACGGTGAAGACCAGCAACATCTTTCCGGCCTGCCACCTTCCTTGTGGGACAAGGAGCCGGACGTGTGCCTTTTCGAAAAGAGGCCCTGCCGAGGACGAGAGCCATGAGATGTTCCTCCGCTGGGCAAGCCCGGGTCCCAGATCCTGTTGTGCCTGTGAATAGGCTGAAGGGGGGCGGTGAAGACCAGCAACAGCTTTCAGGGCTGGCACCTTCCGTGTGGGACAAGGAGCCGGACGTGTGCCTTTTCGGAAAGAGGCTCTGCCGAGGACAAGAGCCATTATATGTTCCTCCTCTGGGCGTGCCCGGGTCCTGAATACTGTTGTGCCTTTGAATAGGCTGCAGGGGGACGGTGAAGACCAGCAACATCTTTCCGGCCTGCCACCTTCCGTGTGGGACAAGGAGCCGGACGTGTGTCTTTTCGGGAAGAGGCTCTGCCGAGGACGAGAGCCATGAGATGTTCCTCCTCTGGGCAAACCCGCATCCCAGATCCTGTCGTACCTGTGAATAGGCTGCAGTGGGACGGTGAAGACCAGCAACATCTTTCAGGGCTGCCACCTTCCTTGTGGGACAAGGAGCCGGACGTGTGCCTTTTCGGAATCGGGCTCTGCCGAGGAAGAGAGCCATGAGATGTTCCTCCTCTGGGCAAGCCCGGGTCCCAGATCCTGTTGTGCCTGTGAATAGGCTGCAGGGGGACGGTGAAGACCAGCAACAGCTTTCAGGGCTGCCACCTTCCGTGTGGGACAAGGAGCCGGACGTGTGCCTTTTCGGAAACAGGCCCTGTCGAGGAAGAGAGCCATGAGATGTTCCTCCTCTGGGCAAGCCCGGGTCCCAGATCCTGTTGTGCCTGTGAATAGGCTGCAGGGGGACGGTGAAGACCAGCAACAGCTTTCAGGGCTGCCACCTTCCGTGTGGGACAAGGAGCCGGACGTGTGCCTTTCCGGAATCAGGCTCTACCGAGGACGAGAGCCATGAGATGTTCCTCCTCTGGGCAAGCCCGGGTCCCAGATCCTGTTGTACCTATGAATAAGCTGCAGGGGGACGGTGAAGACCAGCAACAGCTTTCAGGGCTGCCACCTTCCGCGTGGGACAAGGAGCCGGACGTGTGCCTTTTCGGAATCAGGCTCTGCCGAGGACGAGAGACTAACCCTGACCCTAACCCTAACCCTAACCCCTAACCCTAACCCTAAGCCCATCCCTAACGACCCTAACCCTAACCCTAACCCTAAGCCCTTAACACTAACCTTAACCCTAAACCCTAACCCTAACCCTAACTGTAACCCTAACCCTGACCCTATCTCCTAACTCTAACCCTAACCCTAACCCCTAACCCTAACCGTAACCCTAACCACCTAACCCTAACACTCACCCTAACACCTAACCCTAACCCTAATCCTAATCCCTAACCCTAACCCTAACCCTAATGGACCCTAACACTAACCCTAACCCTAACCCCTAACCCTAACCCTAACCCTAATGGCCCTAACCCTTACCCTAACCCTGACCCTAACCCTAACCCTAAGCCTAACCCCAACCCCCTAACCCTAACCCTAACCCCTAACCCTAACCCTAACCCTAACCCTATCCCTAACCCCAACCCTAACCCTAACCCTAACCCTAACCCCTAACTGTAAACCTTTTCTGACAAGTTGCAGGATGTGTGCCGTTTCCGAAACAGGTTCTGCTGAGGACGAGAGCCATGAGATGTTCCTCCTCTGGGCAAGCTCGGGTCCCAGATCCTTTTGTGCCTGTGAATAGGCTGCAGGGGGACGGTGAAGACCAGCAACAGCTTTCAGGGCTGCCACCTTCCTTGTGGAACACGGAGCCGGACGTGTGCCTTACCAGAATCAGGCACTGCCGAGGACGAGAGCTATGAGATGTTCCTCCTCTGGGCAAGCCCGGGTCCCAGATCCTGTTGTGCCTGTGAATATGCTGCAGGGGGACGGTGAAGACCAGCAACATCTTTCCAGCCTGCCACCTTCCGTGTGGGACAAGGAGCCGGACGTGTGCCTTCTCGGAAATAGACTCTGCCGAGGACGAGAGCCATGAGATGTTCCTCCTCTGGGCAAGCCCGGGTCCCAGATCCTGTTGTGCCTGTGAATAGGCTGAAGGGGGACGGTGAAGACCAGCAACATCTTTCCGGCCTGACACCTTCCGTGTGGGACAAGGAGCCGGACGTGTGCCTTTTCGGAAACAGGCCCTGCCGAGGACGAGAGACATGAGATGTTCCTCCTCTGGGCAAGCCCGGGTCCCAGATCCTGTAGTACCTGTGAATAGGCTGCAGGGGGACGGTGAAGACCAGCAACAGCTTTCAGGGCTGCCACCTTCCGTGTGGGACAAGGAGCCGGACGTGTGTCTTTTCGGGAAGAGGCTCTGCCGAGGACAAGAGCCATGAGATGTTCCTCCTCTGGGCAAGCCCGGGTCCTGAATCCTGTTGTACCTGTGAATAGGCTGCAGGGGGACGGTGAAGACCAGCAACAGCTTTCAGGGCTGCCACCTTCCGTGTGGGACAAGGAGCCGGACGTGTGCCTTTTCGGAAATAGGCTCTGCCGAGGACGAGAGCCATGAGATGTTCCTCCTCTGGGCAAGCCCGGGTCCCAGATCCTGTTGAGCCTGTGAATAGGCTGCAGGGGGACGGTGAAGACCAGCAACATCCTTCAGGGGTGCCACCTTCCGTGTGGGACAAGGAGTCGGACGTGTGCCTTTTCGGAAAAAGGCCCTGTCGAGGACGAGAGCCATGAGATGTTCCTCCTCTGGGCAAGCCCGGGTCCCAGATCCTGTTGTGCCTGTGAATAGGCTGCAGGGGGACGGTGAAGACTAGCAACAGCTTTCAGGGCTGCCACATACCGTGTGGGACAAGGAGCCGGACGTGTGCCTTTCCGGAATCAGGCTCTGCCGAGGACGAGAGACATGAGATGTTCCTCCTCTGGGAAAGCCCGGGTCCCAGATCCTGTTGCACCTGTGAATAAGCTGCAGGGGGACGGTGAAGACCAGCAACAGCTTTCAGGGCTGCCACCTTCCGTGTGGGACAAGGAGCCGGACGTGTGCCTTTTCGGAAACAGGCTCTGCCGAGGACGAGAGACTAACCCTGACCCTAACCCTAACCCTAACCCCTAACCCTAACCCTAAGCCCATCCCTAACGACCCTAACCCTAACCCTAACCCTTAGCCCTTAACACTAACCCTAACCCTAAACCCTAACCCTAACCCTAACTGTAACCCTAACCCTAACCCTAACCCTAATCCCAACCCTAACCCTAACCTAACCCTAACCCCTAACCCCAACGCTAACCCCTAACTGTAAACCTTTTCTGACAAGTTGCAGGATGTGTGCCGTTTCCGAAACAGGTTCTGCTGAAGGACGAGAGCCATGAGATTTTCCTCCTGTGGGCAATCCCGTATCCCTGATCCTGTTGTGCCTGTGAATATGCTGCAGGGGGACGGTGAAGACCAGCAACAGCTTTCAGGGCTGCCACCTTCCGTGTGGGACAAGGAGCCGGATGTGTGTCTTTTCGGAAACAGGCCCTGCCGAGGATGAGAGCCATGAGATGGTCCTCCTCTGGGCAAGCCCGCATCGTGAATCCTGTTGTGCCTGTGAATAGGCTGCAGGGGGACGGTGAAGACCAGCAACAGCTTTCAGGGCTGTCACCTTCCGTGTGGGACAAGGAGCCGGACGTGTGCCTTTTCGGAATCAGGCTCTGCCGAGGACGAGAGCCATGAGATGTTCCTCCTCGGGACAAGCCCGGGTCCCAGATCCTGTTGTGCCTGTGAATAGGCTGCAGGGGGATGGTGAAGACCAGCAACATCCTTCAGGGGTGCCAACTTCCTTGTGGGACAAGGAGCCGGACGTGTACCGTTTCCGAAACAGGTTCTGCTGAGGACGAGAGCCATGAGATTTTCCTCCTCCGGGCAAGCCCGTATCCCAGATCCTGTTGTGCCTGTGAATAGGCTGCAGGGGGACGGTGAAGACCAGCAACATCTTTCAGGGCTGCCACCTTCCGTGTGGGACAAGGAGCCGGACGTGTGCCTTTTCGGAAACAGGCCCTATCGAGGACGAGAGCCATGAGATGTTCCTCCTCTGGGCAAGCCCGGGTCCCAGATCCTGTTGTGCCTGTGAATAGGCTGCAGGGGGACGGTGAAGACCAGCAACATCTTTCCGGCCTGCCACCTTCCGTGTGGGACAAGTAGCCGGACGTGTCACTTTTAAGAAATAGGCTCTGCCGAGGACGAGAGCCATGAGATGTTCCTCCTCTGGGCAAGCCCGGGTCCCAGATCCTGTTGTGCTTGTGAATAGGCTGCAGGGGGACGGTGAAGACCAGCAACAGCTTTCAGGGCTGCCACCTTCCGTGTGGGACAAGGAGCCGGACGTGTGCCTTTTCGAAAAGAGGCCCTGCCGAGGACGAGAGCCATGAGATGTTCCTCCTCTGGGCAAGCCCGGGTCCCAGATCCTGTTGTGCCTGTGAATAGGCTGCAGGGGGACGGTGAAGACCAGCAACATCTTTTAGGGCTGCCACCTTCCGTGTGGGACAAGGAGCCGGACGTGTGCCTTTCCGGAATCAGGCCCTGCCGAGGACGAGAGCCATGAGATGTTGTTCCTCTGGGCAAGCCCGGGTCCCAGATCCTGTTGTGCCTGTGAATAGGCTGCAGGGGGACGGTGAAGACCAGCAACATCCTTCAGGGCTGCCACCTTCCGTGTTGGACAAGGAGCCGGACGTGTGCCTTTTCGGGAAGAGGCTCTGCCGAGGACAAGAGCCATGATATGTTCCTCCTCTGGGCAAGCCCGGGTCCCAGATCCTGTTGTGCCTGTGAATAGGCTGCAAGGGGACGGTGAAGACCAGCAACATCTTTTAGGGCTGCCACCTTCCGTGTGGGACAAGGAGCCGGACGTGTGCCTTTTCGGAAACAGGCCCTATCGAGGACGAGAGCCATGAGATGTTCCTCCTCTGGGCAAGCCCGGGTCCCAGATCCTGTTGTGCCTGTGAATAGGCTGCAGGGGGACGGTGAAGACCAGCAACATCTTTCCGGCCTGCCACCTTCCGTGTGGGACAAGTAGCCGGACGTGTCACTTTTAAGAAATCGGGCTCTGCCGAGGACGAGAGCCATGAGATGTTCCTCCTCTGGGCAAGCCCGGGTCCTGAATCCCGTTGTACCTTTGAATAGGCTGCAGGGGGACGGTGAAGACCAGCAACAGCTTTCAGGAGTGCCACCTTCCATGTGGGACAAGGAGCCGGAAGTGTGCCTTTTCAGAAAGAGGCCCTGCCGAGGACGGGAGCCATGAGATGTTCCTCCTCTGGGCAAGCCCGGGTCCCAGATCCTGTTGTGCCTGTGAATAGGCTGCAGGGGGACGGTGAAGACCAGCAACAGCTTTCAGGGCTGCCACCTTCCGTGTGGTACAAGGAGCCGGACGTGTGCCTTTTCGAAAAGAGGCCCTGCCGAGGACGAGAGCCATGAGATGTTCCTCCTCTGGGCAAGCCCGGGTCCCAGATCCTGTTGTGCCTGTGAATAGGCTGCAGGGGGACGGTGAAGACCAGCAACATCTTTCCAGCCTGCCACCTTCCGTGTGGGACAAGGAGCCGGACGTGTGCCTTCTCGGAAATAGACTCTGCCGAGGACGAGAGCCATGAGATGTTCCTCCTCTGGGCAAGCCCGGGTCCCAGATCCTGTTGTGCCTGTGAATAGGCTGAAGGGGGACGGTGAAGACCAGCAACATCTTTCCGGCCTGACACCTTCCGTGTGGGACAAGGAGCCGGACGTGTGCCTTTTCGGAAACAGGCCCTGCCGAGGACGAGAGACATGAGATGTTCCTCCTCTGGGCAAGCCCGGGTCCCAGATCCTGTAGTACCTGTGAATAGGCTGCAGGGGGACGGTGAAGACCAGCAACAGCTTTCAGGGCTGCCACCTTCCGTGTGGGACAAGGAGCCGGACGTGTGTCTTTTCGGGAAGAGGCTCTGCCGAGGACGAGAGCCATGAGATGTTCCTCCTCTGGGCAAGCCCGGGTCCTGAATCCTGTTGTACCTGTGAATAGGCTGCAGGGGGACGGTGAAGACCAGCAACAGCTTTCAGGGCCGCCACCTTCCGTGTGGGACAAGGAGCCGGACGTGTGCCTTTTCGGAAATAGGCTCTGCCGAGGACGAGAGCCATGAGATGTTCCTCCTCTGGGCAAGCCCGGGTCCCAGATCCTGTTGTGCCTGTGAATAGGCTGCAGGGGGACGGTGAAGACCAGCAACATCCTTCAGGGGTGCCACCTTCCGTGTGGGACAAGGAGTCGGACGTGTGCCTTTTCGGAAAAAGGCCCTGTCGAGGACGAGAGCCATGAGATGTTCCTCCTCTGGGCAAGCCCGGGTCCCAGATCCTGTTGTGCCTGTGAATAGGCTGCAGGGGGACGGTGAAGACTAGCAACAGCTTTCAGGGCTGCCACATACCGTGTGGGACAAGGAGCCGGACGTGTGCCTTTCCGGAATCAGGCACTGCCGAGGACGAGAGACATGAGATGTTCCTCCTCTGGGAAAGCCCGGGTCCCAGATCCTGTTGCACCTGTGAATAAGCTGCAGGGGGACGGTGAAGACCAGCAACAGCTTTCAGGGCTGCCACCTTCCGTGTGGGACAAGGAGCCGGACGTGTGCCTTTTCGGAAACAGGCTCTGCCGAGGACGAGAGACTAACCCTGACCCTAACCCTAACCCTAACCCCTAACCCTAACCCTAAGCCCATCCCTAACGACCCTAACCCTAACCCTAACCCTTAGCCCTTAACACTAACCCTAACCCTAAACCCTAACCCTAACCCTAACTGTAACCCTAACCCTAACCCTAACCCTAATCCCAACCCTAACCCTAACCTAACCCTAACCCCTAACCCCAACGCTAACCCCTAACTGTAAACCTTTTCTGACAAGTTGCAGGATGTGTGCCGTTTCCGAAACAGGTTCTGCTGAGGACGAGAGCCATGAGATTTTCCTCCTGTGGGCAATCCCGTATCCCTGATCCTGTTGTGCCTGTGAATATGCTGCAGGGGGACGGTGAAGACCAGCAACAGCTTTCAGGGCTGCCACCTTCCGTGTGGGACAAGGAGCCGGATGTGTGTCTTTTCGGAAACAGGCCCTGCCGAGGATGAGAGCCATGAGATGGTCCTCCTCTGGGCAAGCCCGCATCGTGAATCCTGTTGTGCCTGTGAATAGGCTGCAGGGGGACGGTGAAGACCAGCAATAGCTTTCAGGGCTGCCACCTTCCGTGTGGGACAAGGAGCCGGACGTGTGCCTTTTCGGAATCAGGCTCTGCCGAGGACGAGAGCCATGAGATGTTCCTCCTCGGGACAAGCCCGGGTCCCAGATCCTGTTGTGCCTGTGAATAGGCTGCAGGGGGATGGTGAAGACCAGCAACATCCTTCAGGGGTGCCAACTTCCTTGTGGGACAAGGAGCCGGACGTGTACCGTTTCCGAAACAGGTTCTGCTGAGGACGAGAGCCATGAGATTTTCCTCCTCCGGGCAAGCCCGTATCCCAGATCCTGTTGTGCCTGTGAATAGGCTGCAGGGGGACGGTGAAGACCAGCAACATCTTTCAGGGCTGCCACCTTCCGTGTGGGACAAGGAGCCGGACGTGTGCCTTTTCGGAAACAGGCCCTATCGAGGACGAGAGCCATGAGATGTTCCTCCTCTGGGCAAGCCCGGGTCCCAGATCCTGTTGTGCCTGTGAATAGGCTGCAGGGGGACGGTGAAGACCAGCAACATCTTTCCGGCCTGCCACCTTCCGTGTGGGACAAGTAGCCGGACGTGTCACTTTTAAGAAATAGGCTCTGCCGAGGACGAGAGCCATGAGATGTTCCTCCTCTGGGCAAGCCCCGGTCCCAGATCCTGTTGTGCTTGTGAATAGGCTGCAGGGGGACGGTGAAGACCAGCAACAGCTTTCAGGGCTGCCACCTTCCGTGTGGGACAAGGAGCCGGACGTGTGCCTTTTCGAAAAGAGGCCCTGCCGAGGACGAGAGCCATGAGATGTTCCTCCTCTGGGCAAGCCCGGGTCCCAGATCCTGTTGTGCCTGTGAATAGGCTGCAGGGGGACGGTGAAGACCAGCAACATCTTTTAGGGCTGCCACCTTCCGTGTGGGACAAGGAGCCGGACGTGTGCCTTTCCGGAATCAGGCCCTGCCGAGGACGAGAGCCATGAGATGTTGTTCCTCTGGGCAAGCCCGGGTCCCAGATCCTGTTGTGCCTGTGAATAGGCTGCAGGGGGACGGTGAAGACCAGCAACATCCTTCAGGGCTGCCACCTTCCGTGTTGGACAAGGAGCCGGACGTGTGCCTTTTCGGGAAGAGGCTCTGCCGAGGACAAGAGCCATGATATGTTCCTCCTCTGGGCAAGCCCGGGTCCCAGATCCTGTTGTGCCTGTGAATAGGCTGCAAGGGGACGGTGAAGACCAGCAACATCTTTTAGGGCTGCCACCTTCCGTGTGGGACAAGGAGCCGGACGTGTGCCTTTTCGGAAACAGGCCCTATCGAGGACGAGAGCCATGAGATGTTCCTCCTCTGGGCAAGCCCGGGTCCCAGATCCTGTTGTGCCTGTGAATAGGCTGCAGGGGGACGGTGAAGACCAGCAACATCTTTCCGGCCTGCCACCTTCCGTGTGGGACAAGTAGCCGGACGTGTCACTTTTAAGAAATCGGGCTCTGCCGAGGACGAGAGCCATGAGATGTTCCTCCTCTGGGCAAGCCCGGGTCCTGAATCCCGTTGTACCTTTGAATAGGCTGCAGGGGGACGGTGAAGACCAGCAACAGCTTTCAGGAGTGCCACCTTCCATGTGGGACAAGGAGCCGGAAGTGTGCCTTTTCAGAAAGAGGCCCTGCCGAGGACGAGAGCCATGAGATGTTCCTCCTCTGGGCAAGCCCGGGTCCCAGATCCTGTTGTGCCTGTGAATAGGCTGCAGGGGGACGGTGAAGACCAGCAACAGCTTTCAGGGCTGCCACATTCCGTGTGGTACAAGGAGCCGGACGTGTGCCTTTTCGAAAAGAGGCCCTGCCGAGGACGAGAGCCATGAGATGTTCCTCCTCTGGGCAAGCCCGGGTCCCAGATCCTGTTGTGCCTGTGAATAGGCTGCAGGGGGACGGTGAAGACCAGCAACATCTTTTAGGGCTGCCACCTTCCGTGTGGGACAAGGAGCCGGACGTGTGCCTTTTCGGGAAGAGGCTCTGCCGAGGACGAGAGCCATGATATGTTCCTGCTCTGGGCGTGCCCGGGTCCTGAATACTGTTGTGCCTTTGAATAGGCTGCAGGGGGACGGTAAAGACCAGCAACATTCTTCAGGTGTGCCAACTTCCGTGTGGGACAAGGAGCCGGACGTGTGCCTTTTCGGAAACAGGCTCTGCCGAGGACGAGAGACTAACCCTGACCCTAACCCTAACCCTAACCCCTAACCCTAACCCTAAGCCCATCCCTAACGACCCTAACCCTAACCCTAACCCCTAACCCTAACCCTAACCCTAATGGCCCTAACCCTAACCCTAACCCTGACCCTAACCCTAACCCTAACCCTAACCCCCTAAACCTAACCCTAACCCTAACCCCTAACCCTAACCTTAAACCCTAACCCTAACCCTAACCCTAATTGCCCTAACCCTAAACCTAACCCTGACCCTAACCCTAACCCTAACCCTAACCCTAACCCCTAACCCTAACCCTAACCCTAACCCGAACCGAACCCTAACCCTAACCCTAACCCTAATCCCAACCCTAACCCTAAGCCCATCCCTAACGACCCTAACCATAACCCTAACCCTAAGCCCTTAACACTAACCCTAACCCTAAACCCTAACCCTAACCCTAACTGTAACCCTAACCCGGACCCTAACTCCTAACTCTAACCCTAAACCTAACCCCTAACCCTAACCGTAACCCTAACCAACTAACCCTAACCACTAACCCTAACCCTTACCCTAATGGACCCTAACCCTAACCCTAACCCTAACCCCTAACCCTAACCCTAATCCCTATCCCTAACCCTAACCCTAATGGCCCTAACCCTAACCCTAACCCTGACCCTAACCCTAACCCTAACCCTAACCCCCTAACCCTAACCCCAACCCTAACCCTAACCCTAACCCTAACCCCTAACTGTAAACCTTTTCTGACAAGTTGCAGGATGTGTGCCGTTTCGGAAAAAGGTTCTGCTGAGGACGAGAGCCATGAGATTTTCCTCCTCTGGGCAAGCCCGTATCCCAGATCCTGTTGTGCCTGTGAATAGGCTGCAGGGGGACGGTGAAGACCAGCAACATCTTTCAGGGCTGCCACCTTCCGTGTGGGACAAGGAGCCGGACGTGTGCCTTTTCGGGAAGAGGCTCTGCCGAGGACAAGAGCCATGATATGTTCCTCCTCTGGGCATGCCCGGGTCCTGAATACTGTTGTGCCTTTGAATAGGCTGCAGGGGGACGGTGAAGACCAGCAACAGCTTTCAGGGCTGCCACCTTCCGTGTGGGACAAGGAGCCGGACGTGTGCCTTTTCGGAAATAGGCTCTGCCGAGGACGAGAGCCATGAGATGTTCCTCCTCTGGGCAAGCCCGGGTCCCAGATCCTGTTGTGCCTGTGAATAGGCTGCAGGGGGACGGTGAAGACCAGCAACAGCTTTCAGGGCTGCCACCTTCCTTGTGGGACAAGGAGCCGGACGTGTGCCTTTTCGGAATCGGGCTCTGCCGAGGACGAGAGCCATGAGATGTTCCTCCTCTGGGCATGCCCGGGTCCTGAATCCTATTGTGCCTGTGAATAGGCTGCAGGGGGATGGTGAAGACCAGCAACATCTTTCCAGCCTGCCACCTTCAATGTGGGACAAGGAGCCGGACGTGTGCCTTTCCGGAATCAGGCTCTGCCGAGGACGAGAGCCATGAGATGTTCCTCCTCTGGGCAAGCCCGGGTCCCAGATCCTGTTGTGCCTGTGAATAGGCTGCAGGGGGACGGTGAAGACCAGCAACATCCTTCAGGGGTGCCAACTTCCGTATGGGACAAGGAGCCGGACGTGTGCCTTTTTGGAAACAGGCCCTGCCGGGGACGAGAGACATGAGATGTTCCTCCTCTGGGCAAGCCCGGGTCCCAGATCCTGTTGTGCCTGTGAATAGGCTGCAGGGGGACGGTGAAGACCAGCAACAGCTTTCAGGGCTGCCACCTTCCGTGTTGGAAAAGGAGCCGGACGTGTGCCTTTTTGGAAACAGGCTCTGTCGAGGACGAGAGACTAACCCTGACCCTAACCCTAACCCTAACCCCTAACCCTAACCCTAAGCCCATCCCTAACGACCCTAACCAGAACCCTAACCCTAAGCCCTTAACACTAACCCTAACCCTAAACCCTAACCCTAACCCTAACTGTAACCCTAACCCGGACCCTAACTCCTAACTCTAACCCTAAACCTAACCCCTAACCCTAACCGTAACCCTAACCAACTAACCCTAACCACTAACCCTAACCCTTACCCTAATGGACCCTAACCCTAACCCTAACCCTAACCCCTAACCCTAACCCTAATCCCTATCCCTAACCCTAACCCTAATGGCCCTAAACCTAACCCTAACCCTAACCCTAACCCTAACCCCCTAACCCTAACCCCAACCCTAACCCTAACCCTAACCCTAACCCCTAACTGTAAACCTTTTCTGACAAGGTGCAGGATGTGTGCCGTTTCCGAAACAGGTTCTGCTGAGGACGAGAGCCATGAGACTTTCCTCCTCTGGGCAATCCCGTATCCCAGATCCTGTTTTGCCTGTGAATAGGCTGCAGGGGGACGGTGAAGACCAGCAACAGCTTTCAGGGCTGCCACCTACCGTGTTGGAAAAGGAGCCGGACGTGTGTCTTTTCGGAAACAGGCCCTGCCGAGGACGAGAGCCATGAGATGTTCCTCCTCTGGGCAAGCCCGGGTCCCAGATCCTGTTGTGCCTGTGAATAGGCTGCAGGGGGACGGTGAAGACCAGCAACATCTTTTAGGGCTGCCACCTTCCGTGTGGGACAAGGAGCCGGACGTGTGCCTTTTCGGGAAGAGGCTCTGCCGAGGACAAGAGCCATGAGATGTTCCTCCTCTGGGCAAGCCCGGGTCCCAGATCCTGTTGTGCCTGTGAATAGGCTGCAGGGGGACGGTGAAGACCAGCAACATCTTTTAGGGCTGCCACCTTCCGTGTGGGACAAGTAGCCGGACGTGTGCCTTTTCGGGAAGAGGCTCTGCCGAGGACAAGAGCCATGATATGTTCCTCCTCTGTGCATGCCCGGGTCCTGAATCCTATTGTGCCTGTGAATAGGCTGCAGGGGGATGGTGAAGACCAGCAACATCTTTCCGGCCTGCCACCTTCCGTGTCGGAAAAGGAGCCGGACGTATGACTTTTCAAAAATAGGCTCTGCCGAGGACGAGAGCCATGATATGTTCCTCCTCTGGGCAAGCCCGGGTCCTGAATCCTGTTGTACCTGTGAATAGGCTGCAGGGGGACGGTGAAGACCAGCAACAGCTTTCAGGGCTGCCAACTTCCGTGTGGGACAAGGAGCCGGACGTGTGCCTTTTCGGAAACAGGCTCTGCCGAGGACGAGAGACTAACCCTGACCCTAACCCTAACCCTAACCCCTAACCCTAGCCCTAAGCCCATCCCTAACGACCCTAACCCTAACCCTAACCCTAAGCCCTTAACACTAACCCTAACCCTAAACCCTAACCCTAACCCTAACTGTAACCCTAACACGGACCCTATCTCCTAACCCTAACCCTAACCCCTAACCCTAATCCTAACCCTAACCCTAAACCTAACCCTAACCCTAACCCTAACCCCAACCCTAACCCTAACCCTAACCCCTAGCTGTAAACCTTTTCTGACAAGTTGCAGGATGTGTGCCGTTTCCGAAACAGGTTCTGCTAAGGACGAGAGCCATGAGATTTTCCTCCTCTGGGCAAGCCCGTATCCCAGATCCTGTTGTGTCTGTGAATAGGCTGCAGGGGGACGGTGAAGACCAGCAACATCTTTCAGGGCTGCCACCTTCCGTGTGGGACAAGGAGCCGGACGTGTGCCTTTCCGGAATCAGGCTCTGCCGAGGACGAGAGCCATGAGATGTTCCTCCTCTGGGCAAGCCTGGGTCCCAGATCCTGTTGTGCCTGTGAATAGGCTGCAGGGGGACGGTGAAGACCAGCAACATCTTTCCAGCCTGCCACCTTCCGTGTGGGACACGGAGCCGGACGTGTGCCTTTCCAGAATCAGGCTCTGCCGAGGACGAGAGCCATGAGATGTTCCTCCTCTGGGCAAGCCCCGGTCCCAGATCCTGTTGTGCCTGTGAATAGGCTGCAGGGGGACGGTGAAGACCAGCAACATCTTTCCAGCCTGCCACCTTCCGTGTGGGACAAGGAGCCGGACGTGTGCCTTTCCAGAATCAGACTCTGCCGAGGACGAGAGCCATGAGATGTTCCTCCTCTGGGCAAGCCCGGGTCCCAGATCCTGTTGTGCCTGTGAATAGGCTGCAGGGGGACGGTGAAGACCAGCAACATCTTTCCGGCCTGCCACCTTCCGTGTCGGAAAAGGAGCCGGACGTATGACTTTTCAAAAATAGGCTCTGCCGAGGACGAGAGCCATGATATGTTCCTCCTCTGGGCAAGCCCGGGTCCCAGATCCTGTTGTACCTGTGAATAAGCTGCAGGGGGACGGTGAAGACCAGCAACAGCTTTCAGGGCTGCCACCTTCCGTGTGGGACAAGGAGCCGGACGTGTGCCTTTTCGGGAAGAGGCTCTGCCGAGGACAAGAGCCATGAGATGTTCCTCCTCTGGGCAAGCCCGGGTCCCAGATCCTGTTGTGCCTGTGAATAGGCTGCAGGGGGACGGTGAAGACCAGCAACAGCTTTCAGGGCTGCCACCTTCCGTGTGGGACAAGGAGCCGGACGTGTGCCTTTTCGGAAATAGGCTCTGCCGAGGACGAGAGCCATGAGATGTTCCTCCTCTGGGCAAGCCCGGGTCCCAGATCCTGTCGTACCTGTGAATAGGCTGCAGGGGGACGGTGAAGACCAGCAACAGCTTTCAGGGCTGCCACCTTCCTTGTGGGACAAGGAGCCGGACGTGTGCCTTTCCGGAATCAGGCTCTGCCGAGGAAGAGAGCCATGAGATGTTCCTCCTCTGGGCATGCCCGGGTCCTGAATCCTGTTGTGCCTGTGAATAGGCTGCAGGGGGATGGTGAAGACCAGCAACATCTTTCCGGCCTGCCACCTTCCGTGTGGGACAAGGAGCCGGACGTGTGCCTTTCCAGAATCAGACTCTGCCGAGGACGAGAGCCATGAGATGTTCCTCCTCTGGACAAGCCCGGGTCCCAGATCCTGTTGTGCCTGTGAATAGGCTGCAGGGGAACGGTGAAGACCAGCAACAGCTTTCAGGGCTGCCACCTTCCGTGTGGGAAAAGGAGCCGGACGTGTGCCTTTTCGGAAACAGGCTCTGCCGAGGACGAGAGACTAACCCTGACCCTAACCCTAACCCTAACCCCTAACCCTAACCCTAAGCCCCTCCCTAACGACCCTAACCCTAACCATAACCCTAAGCCCTTAACACTAACCCTAAGCCTAAACCCTAACCCTAACCCTAACTGTAACCCTAACCCGGACCCTATCTCCTAACCCTAACCCTAACCCTAACCCCTAAGCCTAACCCTAACCCTAACCCTAAACCTAACCCTAACCCTAACCCTAACCCCAACCCTAACCCTAACCCTAACCCCTAACTGCAAACCTTTTCTGACAAGTTGCAGGATGTGTGCCGTTTCCGAAACAGGTTCTGCCGAGGACGAGAGCCATGATATGTTCCTCCTCTGGGCAAGCCCGGGTCCTGAATCCTGTTGTACCTGTGAATAGGCTGCAGGGGGACGGTGAAGACCAGCAACAGCTTTCAGGGCTGCCAACTTCCGTGTGGGACAAGGAGCCGGACGTGTGCCTTTTCGGAAACAGGCTCTGCCGAGGACGAGAGACTAACCCTGACCCTAACCCTAACCCTAACCCCTAACCCTAACCCTAAGCCCATCCCTAATGACCCTAACCCTAACCCTAACCCTAAGCCCTTAACACTAACCCTAACCCTAACCCCTAACCCTAACCCTAACTGTAACCCTAACCCGGACCCTATCTCCTAACCCTAACCCTAACCCTAACCCTAACCCTAAACCTAACCCTAACCCTAACCCTAACCCCAACCCTAACCCTAACCCTAACCCCTAGCTGTAAACCTTTTCTGACAAGTTGCAGGATGTGTGCCGTTTCCGAAACAGGTTCTGCTAAGGACGAGAGCCATGAGATTTTCCTCCTCTGGGCAAGCCCGTATCCCAGATCCTGTTGTGTCTGTGAATAGGCTGCAGGGGGACGGTGAAGACCAGCAACATCTTTCAGGGCTGCCACCTTCCGTGTGGGACAAGGAGCCGGACGTGTGCCTTTCCGGAATCAGGCTCTGCCGAGGGCGAGAGCCATGAGATGTTCCTCCTCTAGGCAAGCCCGGGTCCCAGATCCTGTTGTGCCTGTGAATAGGCTGCAGGGGGACAGTGAAGACCAGCAACATCTTTCCAGCCTGCCACCTTCCATGTGGGACACGGAGCCGGACGTGTGCCTTTCCAGAATCAGGCTCTGCCGAGGACGAGAGCCATGAGATGTTCCTCCTCTGGGCAAGCCCCGGTCCCAGATCCTGTTGTGCCTGTGAATAGGCTGCAGGGGGACGGTGAAGACCAGCAACATCCTTCAGGGGTGCCAACTTCCGTGTGGGACAAGGAGCCGGACGTGTGCCTTTCCAGAATCAGACTCTGCCGAGGACGAGAGCCATGAGATGTTCCTCCTCTGGGCAAGCCCGGGTCCCAGATCCTGTTGTGCCTGTGAATAGGCTGCAGGGGGACGGTGAAGACCAGCAACATCTTTCCGGCCTGCCACCTTCCGTGTCGGAAAAGGAGCCGGACGTATGACTTTTCAAAAATAGGCTCTGCCGAGGACGAGAGCCATGAGATGTTCCTCCTCTGGGCAAGCCCGGGTCCCAGATCCTGTTGTACCTGTGAATAGGCTTCAGGGGGACGGTGAAGACCAGCAACAGCTTTCAGGGCTGCCACCTTCCGTGTGGGACAAGGAGCCGGACGTGTGCCTTTTCGGGAAGAGGCTCTGCCGAGGACAAGAGCCATGAGATGTTCCTCCTCTGGGCAAGCCCGGGTCCCAGATCCTGTTGTGCCTGTGAATAGGCTGCAGGGGAACGGTGAAGACCAGCAACAGCTTTCAGGGCTGCCACCTTCCTTGTGGGACAAGGAGCCGGACGTGTGCCTTTCCGGAATCAGGCTCTGCCGAGGAAGAGAGCCATGAGATGTTCCTCCTCTGGGCATGTCCGGGTCCTGAATCCTGTTGTGCCTGTGAATAGGCTGCAGGGGGATGGTGAAGACCAGCAACATCTTTCCGGCCTGCCACCTTCCGTGTGGGACAAGGAGCCGGACGTGTGCCTTTCCAGAATCACACTCTGCCGAGGACGAGAGCCATGAGATGTTCCTCCTCTGGACAAGCCCGTGTCCCAGATCCTGTTGTGCCTGTGAATAGGCTGCAGGGGGACGGTGAAGACCAGCAACATCTTTCCGGCCTGCCACCTTCCGTGTCGGAAAAGGAGCCGGACGTATGACTTTTCAAAAATAGGCTCTGCCGAGGACGAGAGCCATGATATGTTCCTCCTCTGGGCAAGCCCGGGTCCTGAATCCTGTTGTACCTGTGAATAGGCTGCAGGGGGACGGTGAAGACCAGCAACAGCTTTCAGGGCTGCCACCTTCCGTGTGGGACAAGGAGCCGGACGTGTGCCTTTTCGGAAACAGGCTCTGCCGAGGACGAGAGACTAACCCTGACCCTAACCCTAACCCTAACCCCTAACCCTAACCCTAAGCCCCTCCCTAACGACCCTAACCCTAACCATAACCCTAAGCCCTTAACACTAACCCTAAGCCTAAACCCTAACCCTAACCCTAACTGTAACCCTAACCCGGACCCTGTCTCCTAACCCTAACCCTAACCCTAACCCCTAAGCCTAACCCTAACCCTAACCCTAAACCTAACCCTAACCCTAACCCTAACCCCAACCCTAACCCTAACCCTAACCCCTAACTGTAAACCTTTTCTGACAAGTTGCAGGATGTGTGCCGTTTCCGAAACAGGTTCTGCTGAGGACGAGAGCCATGAGATGTTCCTCCTCTGGGCAAGCCCGTAGCCCAGATCCTGTTGTGCCTGTGAATAGGCTGCAGGGGGACGGTGAAGACCAGCAACATCTTTCAGGCCTGCCACCTTCCGTGTGGGACAAGGAGCCGGACGTGTGCCTTTCCAGAATCAGACTCTGCCGAGGACGAGAGCCATGAGATGTTCCTCCTCTGGACAAGCCCGGGTCCCAGATCCTTTTGTGCCTGTGAATAGGCTGCAGGGGGACGGTGAAGACCAGCAACATCTTTCAGGGCTGCCACCTTCCGTGTGGGAAAAGGAGCCGGACGTGTGCCTTTCCGGAATCAGGCTCTGCCGAGGACGAGAGCCATGAGATGTTCCTCCTCTAGGCAAGCCCGGGTCCCAGATCCTGTTGTGCCTGTGAATAGGCTGCAGGGGGACAGTGAAGACCAGCAACATCTTTCCAGCCTGCCACCTTCCATGTGGGACACGGAGCCGGACGTGTGCCTTTCCAGAATCAGGCTCTGCCGAGGACGAGAGCCATGAGATGTTCCTCCTCTGGGCAATCCCCGGTCCCAGATCCTGTTGTGCCTGTGAATAGGCTGCAGGGGGACGGTGAAGACCAGCAACATCCTTCAGGGGTGCCAACTTCCGTGTGGGACAAGGAGCCGGACGTGTGCCTTTCCAGAATCAGACTCTGCCGAGGACGAGAGCCATGAGATGTTCCTCCTCTGGGCAAGCCCGGGTCCCAGATCCTGTTGTGCCTGTGAATAGGCTGCAGGGGGACGGTGAAGACCAGCAACATCTTTCCGGCCTGCCACCTTCCGTGTCGGAAAAGGAGCCGGACGTATGACTTTTCAAAAATAGGCTCTGCCGAGGACGAGAGCCATGATATGTTCCTCCTCTGGGCAAGCCCGGGTCCCAGATCCTGTTGTACCTGTGAATAGGCTTCAGGGGGACGGTGAAGACCAGCAACAGCTTTCAGGGCTGCCACCTTCTGTGTGGGACAAGGAGCCGGACGTGTGCCTTTTCGGGAAGAGGCTCTGCCGAGGACAAGAGCCATGAGATGTTCCTCCTCTGGGCAAGCCCGGGTCCCAGATCCTGTTGTGCCTGTGAATAGGCTGCAGGGGAACGGTGAAGACCAGCAACAGCTTTCAGGGCTGCCACCTTCCGTGTGGGACAAGGAGCCGGACGTGTGCCTTTTTGGAAATAGGCCCTGCCGAGGACGAGAGCCATGAGATGTTCCTCCTCTGGGCAAGCCCGGGTCCCAGATCCTGTCGTACCTGTGAATAGGCTGCAGGAGGACGGTGAAGACCAGCAACATCTTTCATGGCTGCCACCTTCCTTGTGGGACAAGGAGCCGGACGTGTGCCTTTTCGGAATCGGGCTCTGCCGAGGAAGAGAGCCATGAGATGTTCCTCCTCTGGGCATGCCCGGGTCCTGAATCCTGTTGTGCCTGTGAATAGGCTGCAGGGGGATGGTGAAGACCAGCAACATCTTTCCGGCCTGCCACCTTCCATGTGGGACAAGGAGCCGGACGTGTGCCTTTCCAGAATCAGACTCTGCCGAGGACGAGAGCCATGAGATGTTCCTCCTCTGGACAAGCCCGGGTCCCAGATCCTTTTGTGCCTGTGAATAGGCTGCAGGGGGACGGTGAAGACCAGCAACATCTTTCCGGCCTGCCACCTTCCGTGTCGGAAAAGGAGCCGGACGTATGACTTTTCAAAAATAGGCTCTTCCGAGGACGAGAGCCATGATATGTTCCTCCTCTGGGCAAGCCCGGGTCCTGAATCCTGTTGTACCTGTGAATAGGCTGCAGGGGGACGGTAAAACCAGCAACAGCTTTCAGGGCTGCCAACTTCCGTGTGGGACAAGGAGCCGGACGTGTGCCTTTTCGGAAACAGGCTCTGCCGAGGACGAGAGACTAACCCTGACCCTAACCCTAACCCTAACCCCTAACCCTAACCCTAAGCCCATCCCTAATGACCCTAACCCTAACCCTAACCCTAAGCCCTTAACACTAACCCTAACCCTAATCCCTAACCCTAACCCTAACTGTAACCCTAACCCGGACCCTATCTCCTAACCCTAACTCTAACCCCTAAGCCTAATCCTAACCCTAACCCTAAACCTAACCCTAACCCTAACCCTAACCCCAACCCTAACCCTAACCCTAACCCCTAGCTGTAAACCTTTTCTGACAAGTTGCAGGATGTGTGCCGTTTTTGAAACAGGTTCTGCTAAGGACGAGAGCCATGAGATTTTCGTCCTCTGGGCAAGCCCGTATCCCAGATCCTGTTGTGTCTGTGAATAGGCTGCAGGGGGACGGTGAAGACCAGCAACATCTTTCAGGGCTGCCACCTTCCGTGTGGGACAAGGAGCCGGACGTGTGCCTTTCCGGAATCAGGCTCTGCCGAGGACGAGAGCCATGAGATGTTCCTCCTCTGGGCAAGCCTGGGTCCCAGATCCTGTTGTGCCTGTGAATAGGCTGCAGGGGGACGGTGAAGACCAGCAACATCTTTCCAGCCTGCCACCTTCCGTGTGGGACACGGAGCCGGACGTGTGCCTTTCCAGAATCAGGCCCTGCCGAGGACGAGAGCCATGAGATGTTCCTCCTCTGGGCAAGCCCCGGTCCCAGATCCTGTTGTGCCTGTGAATAGGCTGCAGGGGGACGGTGAAGACCAGCAACATCTTTCCAGCCTGCCACCTTCCGTGTGGGACAAGGAGCCGGACGTGTGCCTTTCCAGAATCAGACTCTGCCGAGGACGAGAGCCATGAGATGTTCCTCCTCTGGGCAAGCCCGGGTCCCAGATCCTGTTGTGCCTGTGAATAGGCTGCAGGGGGACGGTGAAGACCAGCAACATCTTTCCGGCCTGCCACCTTCCGTGTCGGACAAGGAGCCGGACGTATGACTTTTCAAAAATAGGCTCTGCCGAGGACGAGAGCCATGATATGTTCCTCCTCTGGGCGTGCCCGGGTCCTGAATCCTGTTGTACCTGTGAATAGGCTGCAGGGGGACGGTGAAGACCAGCAACAGCTTTCAGGGCTGCCACCTTCCGTGTGGGACAAGGAGCCGGACGTGTGCCTTTTCGGAAACAGGCTCTGCCGAGGACGAGAGACTAACCCTGACCCTAACCCTAACCCTAACCCCTAACCCTAACCCTAAGCCCCTCCCTAACGACCCTAACCCTAACCATAACCCTAAGCCCTTAACACTAACCCTAAGCCTAACCCTAACCCTAACCCTAACTGTAACCCTAACCCGGACCCTATCTCCTAACCCTAACCCTAACCCTAACCCCTAAGCCTAACCCTAACCCTAACCCTAAACCTAACCCTAACCCTAACCCTAACCCTAAGCCCATCCCTAACGACCCTAACCCTAACCCTAACCCCTAAACTGTAAACCTTTTCTGACAAGTTGCAGGATGTGTGCCGTTTCCGAAACAGGTTCTGCTGAGGACGAGAGCCATGAGATGTTCCTCCTCCGGGCAAGCCCGTAGCCCAGATCCTGTTGTGCCTGTGAATAGGCTGCAGGGGGACGGTGAAGACCAGCAACATCTTTCAGGCCTGCCACCTTCCGTGTGGGACAAGGAGCCGGACGTGTGCCTTTCCAGAATCAGACTCTGCCGAGGACGAGAGCCATGAGATGTTCCTCCTCTGGGCAAGCCCGGGTCCCAGATCCTGTTGTGCCTGTGAATAGGCTGCAGGGGGACGGTGAAGACCAGCAACATCTTTCCGGCCTGCCACCTTCCGTGTCGGAAAAGGAGCCGGACGTATGACTTTTCAAAAATAGACTCTGCCGAGGACGAGAGCCATGATATGTTCCTCCTCTGGGCAAGCCCGGGTCCCAGATCCTGTTGTACCTGTGAATAGGCTTCAGGGGGACGGTGAAGACCAGCAACAGCTTTCAGGGCTGCCACCTTCCGTGTGGGACAAGGAGCCGGACGTGTGCCTTTTCGGGAAGAGGCTCTGCCGAGGACAAGAGCCATGAGATGTTCCTCCTCTGGGCAAGCCCGGGTCCCAGATCCTGTTGTGCCTGTGAATAGGCTGCAGGGGAACGGTGAAGACCAGCAACAGCTTTCAGGGCTGCCACCTTCCGTGTGGGACAAGGAGCCGGACGTGTGCCTTTTCGGAAATAGGCCCTGCCGAGGACGAGAGCCATGAGATGTTCCTACTCTGGGCAAGCCCGGGTCCCAGATCCTGTCGTACCTGTGAATAGGCTGCAGGGGGACGGTGAAGACCAGCAACATCTTTCATGGCTGCCACCTTCCTTGTGGGACACGGAGCCGGACGTGTGCCTTTTCGGAATCGGACTCTGCCGAGGAAGAGAGCCATGAGATGTTCCTCCTCTGGGCATGCCCGGGTCCTGAATCCTGTTGTGCCTGTGAATAGGCTGCAGGGGGATGGTGAAGACCAGCAACATCTTTCCAGCCTGCCACCTTCCGTGTGGGACACGGAGCCGGACGTGTGCCTTTCCAGAATCAGACTCTGCCGAGGACGAGAGCCATGAGATGTTCCTCCTCTGGACAAGCCCGGGTCCCAGATCCTGTTGTGCCTGTGAATAGGCTGCAGGGGAACGGTGAAGACCAGCAACAGCTTTCAGGGCTGCCACCTTCCGTGTGGGAAAAGGAGCCGGACGTGTGCCTTTTCGGAAACAGGCTCTGCCGAGGACGAGAGACTAACCCTGACCCTAACCCTAACCCTAACCCCTAACCCTAACCCTAAGCCCCTCCCTAACGACCCTAACCCTAACCATAACCCTAAGCCCTTAACACTAACCCTAAGCCTAAACCCTAACCCTAACCCTAACTGTAACCCTAACCCGGACCCTATCTCCTAACCCTAACCCTAACCCTAAACCCTAAGCCTAACCCTAACCCTAACCCTAAACCTAACCCTAACCCTAACCCTAACCCCAACCCTAACCCTAACCCTAACCCCTAACTGCAAACCTTTTCTGACAAGTTGCAGGATGTGTGCCGTTTCCGAAACAGGTTCTGCTGAGGACGAGAGCCATGATATGTTCCTCCTCTGGGCAAGCCCGGGTCCTGAATCCTGTTGTACCTGTGAATAGGCTGCAGGGGGACGGTGAAGACCAGCAACAGCTTTCAGGGCTGCCAACTTCCGTGTGGGACAAGGAGCCGGACGTGTGCCTTTTCGGAAACAGGCTCTGCCGAGGACGAGAGACTAACCCTGACCCTAACCCTAACCCTAACCCCTAACCCTAACCCTAAGCCCATCCCTAATGACCCTAACCCTAACCATAACCCTAAGCCCTTAACACTAACCCTAACCCTAATCCCTAACCCTAACCCTAACTGTAACCCTAACCCGGACCCTATCTCCTAACCCTAACCCTAACCCTAACCCTAACCCTAACCCTAACCCTAACCCTAACCCTAACCCCAACCCTAACCCTAACCCTAACCCCTAGCTGTAAACCTTTTCTGACAAGTTGCAGGATGTGTGCCGTTTCCGAAACAGGTTCTGCTAAGGACGAGAGCCATGAGATTTTCCTCCTCTGGGCAAGCCCGTATCCCAGATCCTGTTGTGTCTGTGAATAGGCTGCAGGGGGACGGTGAAGACCAGCAACATCTTTCAGGGCTGCCACCTTCCGTGTGGGACAAGGAGCCGGACGTGTGCCTTTCCGGAATCAGGCTCTGCCGAGGACGAGAGCCATGAGATGTTCCTCCTCTAGGCAAGCCCGGGTCCCAGATCCTGTTGTGCCTGTGAATAGGCTGCAGGGGGACAGTGAAGACCAGCAACATCTTTCCAGCCTGCCACCTTCCATGTGGGACACGGAGCCGGACGTGTGCCTTTCCAGAATCAGGCTCTGCCGAGGACGAGAGCCATGAGATGTTCCTCCTCTGGGCAAGCCCCGGTCCCAGATCCTGTTGTGCCTGTGAATAGGCTGCAGGGGGACGGTGAAGACCAGCAACATCCTTCAGGGGTGCCAACTTCCGTGTGGGACAAGGAGCCGGACGTGTGCCTTTCCAGAATCAGACTCTGCCGAGGACGAGAGCCATGAGATGTTCCTCCTCTGGGCAAGCCCGGGTCCCAGATCCTGTTGTGCCTGTGAATAGGCTGCAGGGGGACGGTGAAGACCAGCAACATCTTTCCGGCCTGCCACCTTCCGTGTCGGAAAAGGAGCCGGACGTATGACTTTTCAAAAATAGGCTCTGCCGAGGACGAGAGCCATGATATGTTCCTCCTCTGGGCAAGCCCGGGTCCCAGATCCTGTTGTGCCTGTGAATAGGCTGCAGGGGAACGGTGAAGACCAGCAACAGCTTTCAGGGCTGCCACCTTCCTTGTGGGACAAGGAGCCGGACGTGTGCCTTTCCGGAATCAGGCTCTGCCGAGGAAGAGAGCCATGAGATGTTCCTCCTCTGGGCATGCCCGGGTCCTGAATCCTGTTGTGCCTGTGAATAGGCTGCAGGGGGATGGTGAAGACCAGCAACATCTTTCCGGCCTGCCACCTTCCGTGTGGGACAAGGAGCCGGACGTGTGCCTTTCCAGAATCAGACTCTGCCGAGGACGAGAGCCATGAGATGTTCCTCCTCTGGACAAGCCCGTGTCCCAGATCCTGTTGTGCCTGTGAATAGGCTGCAGGGGGACGGTGAAGACCAGCAACATCTTTCCGGCCTGCCACCTTCCGTGTCGGAAAAGGAGCCGGACGTATGACTTTTCAAAAATAGGCTCTGCCGAGGACGAGAGCCATGATATGTTCCTCCTCTGGGCAAGCCCGGGTCCTGAATCCTGTTGTACCTGTGAATAGGCTGCAGGGGGACGGTGAAGACCAGCAACAGCTTTCAGGGCTGCCACCTTCCGTGTGGGACAAGGAGCCGGACGTGTGCCTTTTCGGAAACAGGCTCTGCCGAGGACGAGAGACTAACCCTGACCCTAACCCTAACCCTAACCCCTAACCCTAACCCTAAGCCCCTCCCTAACGACCCTAACCCTAACCATAACCCTAAGCCCTTAACACTAACCCTAAGCCTAAACCCTAACCCTAACCCTAACTGTAACCCTAACCCGGACCCTATCTCCTAACCCTAACCCTAACCCTAACCCCTAAGCCTAACCCTAACCCTAACCCTAAACCTAACCCTAACCCTAACCCTAACCCCAACCCTAACCCTAACCCTAACCCCTAACTGTAAACCTTTTCTGACAAGTTGCAGGATGTGTGCCGTTTCCGAAACAGGTTCTGCTGAGGACGAGAGCCATGAGATGTTCCTCCTCTGGGCAAGCCCGTAGCCCAGATCCTGTTGTGCCTGTGAATAGGCTGCAGGGGGACGGTGAAGACCAGCAACATCTTTCAGGCCTGCCACCTTCCGTGTGGGACAAGGAGCCGGACGTGTGCCTTTCCAGAATCAGACTCTGCCGAGGACGAGAGCCATGAGATGTTCCTCCTCTGGACAAGCCCGGGTCCCAGATCCTTTTGTGCCTGTGAATAGGCTGCAGGGGGACGGTGAAGACCAGCAACATCTTTCAGGGCTGCCACCTTCCGTGTGGGAAAAGGAGCCGGACGTGTGCCTTTCCGGAATCAGGCTCTGCCGAGGACGAGAGCCATGAGATGTTCCTCCTCTAGGCAAGCCCGGGTCCCAGATCCTGTTGTGCCTGTGAATAGGCTGCAGGGGGACAGTGAAGACCAGCAACATCTTTCCAGCCTGCCACCTTCCATGTGGGACACGGAGCCGGACGTGTGCCTTTCCAGAATCAGGCTCTGCCGAGGACGAGAGCCATGAGATGTTCCTCCTCTGGGCAATCCCCGGTCCCAGATCCTGTTGTGCCTGTGAATAGGCTGCAGGGGGACGGTGAAGACCAGCAACATCCTTCAGGGGTGCCAACTTCCGTGTGGGACAAGGAGCCGGACGTGTGCCTTTCCAGAATCAGACTCTGCCGAGGACGAGAGCCATGAGATGTTCCTCCTCTGGGCAAGCCCGGGTCCCAGATCCTGTTGTGCCTGTGAATAGGCTGCAGGGGGACGGTGAAGACCAGCAACATCTTTCCGGCCTGCCACCTTCCGTGTCGGACAAGGAGCCGGACGTATGACTTTTCAAAAATAGGCTCTGCCGAGGACGAGAGCCATGATATGTTCCTCCTCTGGGCAAGCCCGGGTCCCAGATCCTGTTGTACCTGTGAATAGGCTTCAGGGGGACGGTGAAGACCAGCAACAGCTTTCAGGGCTGCCACCTTCTGTGTGGGACAAGGAGCCGGACGTGTGCCTTTTCGGGAAGAGGCTCTGCCGAGGACAAGAGCCATGAGATGTTCCTCCTCTGGGCAAGCCCGGGTCCCAGATCCTGTTGTGCCTGTGAATAGGCTGCAGGGGAACGGTGAAGACCAGCAACAGCTTTCAGGGCTGCCACCTTCCGTGTGGGACAAGGAGCCGGACGTGTGCCTTTTTGGAAATAGGCCCTGCCGAGGACGAGAGCCATGAGATGTTCCTCCTCTGGGCAAGCCCGGGTCCCAGATCCTGTCGTACCTGTGAATAGGCTGCAGGAGGACGGTGAAGACCAGCAACATCTTTCATGGCTGCCACCTTCCTTGTGGGACAAGGAGCCGGACGTGTGCCTTTTCGGAATCGGGCTCTGCCGAGGAAGAGAGCCATGAGATGTTCCTCCTCTGGGCATGCCCGGGTCCTGAATCCTGTTGTGCCTGTGAATAGGCTGCAGGGGGATGGTGAAGACCAGCAACATCTTTCCGGCCTGCCACCTTCCATGTGGGACAAGGAGCCGGACGTGTGCCTTTCCAGAATCAGACTCTGCCGAGGACGAGAGCCATGAGATGTTCCTCCTCTGGACAAGCCCGGGTCCCAGATCCTTTTGTGCCTGTGAATAGGCTGCAGGGGGACGGTGAAGACCAGCAACATCTTTCCGGCCTGCCACCTTCCGTGTCGGAAAAGGAGCCGGACGTATGACTTTTCAAAAATAGGCTCTGCCGAGGACGAGAGCCATGATATGTTCCTCCTCTGGGCAAGCCCGGGTCCTGAATCCTGTTGTACCTGTGAATAGGCTGCAGGGGGACGGTGAAGACCAGCAACAGCTTTCAGGGCTGCCAACTTCCGTGTGGGACAAGGAGCCGGACGTGTGCCTTTTCGGAAACAGGCTCTGCCGAGGACGAGAGACTAACCCTGACCCTAACCCTAACCCTAACCCCTAACCCTAACCCTAAGCCCATCCCTAATGACCCTAACCCTAACCCTAACCCTAAGCCCTTAACACTAACCCTAACCCTAATCCCTAACCCTAACCCTAACTGTAACCCTAACCCGGACACTATCTCCTAACCCTAACTCTAACCCCTAAGCCTAATCCTAACCCTAACCCTAAACCTAACCCTAACCCTAACCCTAACCCCAACCCTAACCCTAACCCTAACCCCTAGCTGTAAACCTTTTCTGACAAGTTGCAGGATGTGTGCCGTTTTTGAAACAGGTTCTGCTAAGGACGAGAGCCATGAGATTTTCGTCCTCTGGGCAAGCCCGTATCCCAGATCCTGTTGTGTCTGTGAATAGGCTGCAGGGGGACGGTGAAGACCAGCAACATCTTTCAGGGCTGCCACCTTCCGTGTGGGACAAGGAGCCGGACGTGTGCCTTTCCGGAATCAGGCTCTGCCGAGGACGAGAGCCATGAGATGTTCCTCCTCTGGGCAAGCCTGGGTCCCAGATCCTGTTGTGCCTGTGAATAGGCTGCAGGGGGACGGTGAAGACCAGCAACATCTTTCCAGCCTGCCACCTTCCGTGTGGGACACGGAGCCGGACGTGTGCCTTTCCAGAATCAGGCTCTGCCGAGGACGAGAGCCATGAGATGTTCCTCCTGTGGGCAAGCCCGGGTCCCAGATCCTGTTGTGCCTGTGAATAGGCTGCAGGGGGACGGTGAAGACCAGCAACATCTTTCCAGCCTGCCACCTTCCGTGTGGGACAAGGAGCCGGACGTGTGCCTTTCCAGAATCAGACTCTGCCGAGGACGAGAGCCATGAGATGTTCCTCCTCTGGGCAAGCCCGGGTCCCAGATCCTGTTGTGCCTGTGAATAGGCTGCAGGGGGACGGTGAAGACCAGCAACATCTTTCCGGCCTGCCACCTTCCGTGTCGGAAAAGGAGCCGGACGTATGACTTTTCAAAAATAGGCTCTGCCGAGGACGAGAGCCATGATATGTTCCTCCTCTGGGCGTGCCCGGGTCCTGAATCCTGTTGTACCTGTGAATAGGCTGCAGGGGGACGGTGAAGACCAGCAACAGCTTTCAGGGCTGCCACCTTCCGTGTGGGACAAGGAGCCGGACGTGTGCCTTTTCGGAAACAGGCTCTGCCGAGGACGAGAGACTAACCCTGACCCTAACCCTAACCCTAACCCCTAACCCTAACCCTAAGCCCCTCCCTAACGACCCTAACCCTAACCATAACCCTAAGCCCTTAACACTAACCCTAAGCCTAAACCCTAACCCTAACCCTAACTGTAACCCTAACCCGGACCCTATCTCCTAACCCTAACCCTAACCCTAACCCCTAAGCCTAACCCTAACCCTAACCCTAAACCTAACCCTAACCCTAACCCTAACCCCAACCCTAACCCTAACCCTAACCCCTAAACTGTAAACCTTTTCTGACAAGTTGCAGGATGTGTGCCGTTTCCGAAACAGGTTCTGCTGAGGACGAGAGCCATGAGATGTTCCTCCTCCGGGCAAGCCCGTAGCCCAGATCCTGTTGTGCCTGTGAATAGGCTGCAGGGGGACGGTGAAGACCAGCAACATCTTTCAGGCCTGCCACCTTCCGTGTGGGACAAGGAGCCGGACGTGTGCCTTTCCAGAATCAGACTCTGCCGAGGACGAGAGCCATGAGATGTTCCTCCTCTGGGCAAGCCCGGGTCCCAGATCCTGTTGTGCCTGTGAATAGGCTGCAGGGGGACGGTGAAGACCAGCAACATCTTTCCGGCCTGCCACCTTCCGTGTCGGAAAAGGAGCCGGACGTATGACTTTTCAAAAATAGACTCTGCCGAGGACGAGAGCCATGATATGTTCCTCCTCTGGGCAAGCCCGGGTCCCAGATCCTGTTGTACCTGTGAATAGGCTTCAGGGGGACGGTGAAGACCAGCAACAGCTTTCAGGGCTGCCACCTTCCGTGTGGGACAAGGAGCCGGACGTGTGCCTTTTCGGGAAGAGGCTCTGCCGAGGACAAGAGCCATGAGATGTTCCTCCTCTGGGCAAGCCCGGGTCCCAGATCCTGTTGTGCCTGTGAATAGGCTGCAGGGGAACGGTGAAGACCAGCAACAGCTTTCAGGGCTGCCACCTTCCGTGTGGGACAAGGAGCCGGACGTGTGCCTTTTCGGAAATAGGCCCTGCCGAGGACGAGAGCCATGAGATGTTCCTCCTCTGGGCAAGCCCGGGTCCCAGATCCTGTCGTACCTGTGAATAGGCTGCAGGGGGACGGTGAAGACCAGCAACATCTTTCATGGCTGCCACCTTCCTTGTGGGACACGGAGCCGGACGTGTGCCTTTTCGGAATCGGACTCTGCCGAGGAAGAGAGCCATGAGATGTTCCTCCTCTGGGCATGCCCGGGTCCTGAATCCTGTTGTGCCTGTGAATAGGCTGCAGGGGGATGGTGAAGACTAGCAACATCTTTCCGGCCTGCCACCTTCCATGTGGGACAAGGAGCCGGACGTGTGCCTTTCCAGAATAAGACTCTGCCGAGGACGAGAGCCATGAGATGTTCCTCCTCTGGACAAGCCCGGGTCCCAGATCCTTTTGTGCCTGTGAATAGGCTGCAGGGGGACGGTGAAGACCAGCAACATCTTTCCGGCCTGCCACCTTCCGTGTCGGAAAAGGAGCCGGACGTATGACTTTTCAAAAATAGGCTCTGCCGAGGACGAGAGCCATGATATGTTCCTCCTCTGGGCAAGCCCGGGTCCTGAATCCTGTTGTACCTGTGAATAGGCTGCAGGGGGACGGTGAAGACCAGCAACAGCTTTCAGGGCTGCCAACTTCCGTGTGGGACAAGGAGCCGGACGTGTGCCTTTTCGGAAACAGGCTCTGCCGAGGACGAGAGACTAACCCTGACCCTAACCCTAACCCTAACCCCTAACCCTAACCCTAAGCCCATCCCTAACGACCCTAACCCTAACCCTAACCCTAAGCCCTTAACACTAACCCTAACCCTAAACCCTAACCCTAACCCTAACTGTAACCCTAACCCGGACCCTATCTCCTAACCCTAACCCTAACCCCTAACCCTAACCCTAACCCTAACCCTAAACCTAACCCTAACCCTAACCCTAACCCCAACCCTAACCCTAACCCTAACCCCTAGCTGTAAACCTTTTCTGACAAGTTGCAGGATGTGTGCCGTTTCCGAAACAGGTTCTGCTAAGGACGAGAGCCATGAGATTTTCCTCCTCTGGGCAAGCCCGCATCCCAGATCCTGTTGTGTCTGTGAATAGGCTGCAGGGGGACGGTGAAGACCAGCAACATCTTTCAGGGCTGCCACCTTCCGTGTGGGACAAGGAGCCGGACGTGTGCCTTTCCGGAATCAGGCTCTGCCGAGGACGAGAGCCATGAGATGTTCCTCCTCTGGGCAAGCCTGGGTCCCAGATCCTGTTGTGCCTGTGAATAGGCTGCAGGGGGATGGTGAAGACCAGCAACATCTTTCCGGCCTGCCACCTTCCGTGTGGGACACGGAGCCGGACGTGTGCCTTTCCAGAATCAGGCTCTGCCGAGGACGAGAGCCATGAGATGTTCCTCCTCTGGGCAAGCCCCGGTCCCAGATCCTGTTGTGCCTGTGAATAGGCTGCAGGGGGACGGTGAAGACCAGCAACATCTTTCCGGCCTGCCACCTTCCGTGTCGGACAAGGAGCCGGACGTATGACTTTTCAAAAATAGGCTCTGCCGAGGACGAGAGCCATGAGATGTTCCTCCTCTGGGCAAGCCCGGGTCCTGAATCCTGTTGTCCCTGTGAATAGGCTGCAGGGGGACGGTGAAGACCAGCAACACCTTTCAGGGCTGCCACCTTCCGTGTGGGACAAGGAGCCGGACGTGTGCCTTTCCAGAGTCAGACTCTGCCGAGGACGAGAGCCATGAGATGTTCCTCCTCTGGGCAAGCCCTGGTCCTGAATACTGTTGTGCCTGTGTATAGGCTGCAGGGGGACGGTGAAGACCAGCAACAGCTTTCAGGGCTGCCACCTTCCGTGTGGGACAAGGAGCCGGACGTATGACTTTTCAAAAATAGGCTCTGCCGAGGACGAGAGCCATGATATGTTCCTCCTCTGGGCAAGCCCGGGTCCTGAATCCTGTTGTACCTGTGAATAGGTTGCAGGGGGACGGTGAAGACCAGCAACAGCTTTCAGGGCTGCCACCTTCCGTGTGGGACAAGGAGCCGGACGTGTGCCTTTTCGGAAAGAGGCCCTGCCGAGGACGAGAGCCATGAGATGTTCCTCCTCTGGGCAAGCCCGGGTCCCAGATCCTGTTGTACCTGTGAATAGCCTGCAGGGGGACGGTGAAGACCAGCAACAGCTTTCAGGGCTGCCACCTTCCGTGTGGGACAAGGAGCCGGACGTGTGCCTTTTCGGGAAGAGGCTCTGCCGAGGACAAGAGACAAGAGATGTTCCTCCTCTGGGCGTGCCCGGGTCCTGAATACTGTTGTGCCTTTGAATAGGCTGCAGGGGGACGGTGAAGACCAGCAACATCTTTCCGGCCTGCCACCTTCCGTGTGGGACAAGGAGTCGGACGTGTGCCTTTTCTGGAAGAGGCTCTGCCGAGGACGAGAGCCATGAGATGTTTCTCCTCTGGGCAAGCCCGGGTCCCAGATCCTGTCGTACCTGTGAATAGGCTGCAGGCGGATGGTGAAGACCAGCAACATCTTTCCAGCCTGACACGTTCCGTGTGGGACACGGAGCCGGACGTGTGCCTTTTCGGAAAGAGGCCCTGCCGAGGACAAGAGCCATGAGATGTTCCTCCTCTGGGCAAGCCCCGGTCCCAGATCCTGTTGTGCCTGTGAATAGGCTGCAGGGGGACGGTGAAGACCAGCAACATCTTTCCGGCCTGCCACCTTCCGTGTCGGAAAATGAGCCGGACGTATGACTTTTCAAAAATAGGCTCTGCCGAGGACGAGAGCCATGATATGTTCCTCCTCTGGGCAAGCCCGTGTCCTGAATCCTGTTGTACCTGTGAATAGGCTGCAGGGGGATGGTGAAGACCAGCAACAGCTTTCAGGGCTGCCACCTTCCGTGTGGGACAAGGAGCCGGACGTGTGCCTTTTCGGAAACAGGCTCTGCCGAGGACGAGAGCCATGAGATGTTCCTCCTCTGGGCAAGCCCGGGTCCTGAATACTGTTGTGCCTGTGAATAGGCTGCAGGGGGACGGTGAAGACCAGCCACAGCTTTCAGGGCTGCCACCTTCCGTGTGGGACAAGGAGCCGGACGTGTGCCTTTCCGAAATCGGGCTCTGCCGAGGACGAGAGCCATGAAATGTTCCTCCTCTGGGCAAGCCCGGGTCCCAGATCCTGTTGTGCCTGTGAATAGGCTGCAGGGGGACGGTGAAGACCAGCAACATCCTTCAGGGGTGCCAACTTCCGTGTGGGACAAGGAGCCGGACATGTGCCTTTTCGGAAAGAGGCCCTGCCGAGGACAAGAGCCATGAGATGTTCCTCCTCTGGGCAAGCCCCGGTCCCAGATCCTGTTGTGCCTTTGAATAGGCTGCAGGGGGACGGTGAAGACCAGCAACATCTTTCCAGCCTGCCACCTTCCGTGTGGGACACGGAGACGGACGTGTGCCTTTCCAGAATCAGACTCTGCACAGGACGAGAGCCATGAGATGTTCCTCCTCTGGGCAAGCCCGGGTCCCAGATCCTGTTGTGCCTGTGAATAGGCTGCAGGGGGACGGTGAAGACCAGCAACATCTTTCCGGACTGCCACCTTCCGTGTGGGACAAGGAGCCGGACGTGTGCCTTTCCAGAATCAGACTCTGCCGAGGACGAGAGCCATGAGATGTTCCTCCTCTGGGCAAGCCCGGGTCCCAGATCCTGTTGTGCCTGTGAATAGGCTGCAGGGGGACGGTGAAGACCAGCAACAGCTTTCAGGGCTGCCACCTTCCGTGTGGGACAAGGAGCCGGACGTGTGCCTTTCCGGAATCAGGCTCTGCCGAGGACGAGAGACTAACCCTGACCCTAACCCTAACCCTAACCCCTAAGCCTAACCCTAAGCCCATCCCTAACGACCCTAACCCTAACCATAACCCTAAGCCCTTAACACTAACCCTAACCATAAACCCTAACCCTAACCCTAACTGTAACCCTAACCCGGACCCTACCTCCTAACCCTAACCCTAACCCTAACCCCTAAGCCTAACCCTAACCCTAACCCTAAACCTAACCCTAACCCTAACCCTAACCCCAACCCTAACCCTAACCCTAACCCCTAACTGTAAACCTTTTCTGACAAGTTGCAGGATGTGTGCCGTTTCCGAAACAGGTTCTGCTGAGGACGAGAGCCATGAGATGTTCCTCCTCTGGGCAAGCCCGTATCCCAGATCCTGTTGTGCCTGTGAATAGGCTGCAGGGGGACGGTGAAGACCAGCAACATCTTTCAGGGCTGCCACCTTCCGTGTGGGACAAGGAGCCGGACGTGTGCCTTTCCGGAATCAGGCTCTGCCGAGGACGAGAGCCATGAGATGTTCCTCCTCTAGGCAAGCCCGGGTCCCAGATCCTGTTGTGCCTGTGAATAGGCTGCAGGGGGACGGTGAAGACCAGCAACATCTTTCCAGCCTGCCACCTTCCGTGTGGGACAAGGAGCCGGACGTGTGCCTTTCCAGAATCAGACTCTGCCGAGGACGAGAGCCATGAGATGTTCCTCCTCTGGGCAAGCCCCGGTCCCAGATCCTGTTGTGCCTGTGAATAGGCTGCAGGGGGACGGTGAAGACCAGCAACATCTTTCCGGCCTGCCACCTTCCGTGTGGGACAAGGAGCCGGACGTGTGCCTTTCCGGAATCAGGTTCTGCCGAGGACGAGAGACATGAGATGTTCCTCCTCTGGGCAAGCCCGGGTCCCAGATCCTGTTGTACCTGTGAATAAGCTGCAGGGGGACGGTGAAGACCAGCAACAGCTTTCAGGGCTGCCACCTTCCGTGTGGGACAAGGAGCCGGACGTGTGCCTTTTCGGGAAGAAGCTGTGCCGAGGACAAGAGCCATGAGATGTTCCTCCTCTGGGCAAGCCTGGGTCCCAGATCCTGTTGTGCCTGTGAATAGGCTGCAGGGGGACGGTGAAGACCAGCAACATCTTTCCGGCCTGCCACCTTCCGTGTGGGACAAGGAGCCGGACGTGTGCCTTTTCGGAAATAGGCTCTGCCGAGGACGAGAGCCATGAGATGTTCCTCCTCTGGGCATGCCCGGGTCCTGAATCCTGTTGTGCCTGTGAATAGGCTGCAGGGGGACGGTGAAGACCAGCAACATCTTTCAGGGCTGCCACCTTCCGTGTGGGACAAGGAGCCGGACGTGTGCCTTTTCGGAATCGGGCTCTGCCGAGGAAGAGAGCCATGAGATGTTCCTCCTCTGGGCATGCCCGTGTCCTGAATCCTGTTGTGCCTGTGAATAGACTGCAGGGGGATGGTGAAGACCAGCAACATCTTTCCGGCCTGCCACCTTCCGTGTGGGACACGGAGCCGGACGTGTGCCTTTCCAGAATCAGGCTCTGCCGAGGACGAGAGCCATGAGATGTTCCTCCTCTGGGCAAGCCCCGGTCCCAGATCCTGTTGTGCCTGTGAATAGGCTGCAGGGGGACGGTGAAGACCAGCAACATCTTTCCGGCCTGCCACCTTCCGTGTGGGACAAGGAGCCGGACGTATGACTTTTCAAAAATAGGCTCTGCCGAGGACGAGAGCCATGATATGTTCCTCCTCTGGGCAAGCCCGGGTCCTGAATCCTGTTGTACCTGTGAATAGGTTGCAGGGGGACGGTGAAGACCAGCAACAGCTTTCAGGGCTGCCACCTTCCGTGTGGGACAAGGAGCCGGACGTGTGCCTTTTCGGAAAGAGGCCCTGCCGAGGACGAGAGCCATGAGATGTTCCTCCTCTGGGCAAGCCCGGGTCCCAGATCCTGTTGTACCTGTGAATAGCCTGCAGGGGGACGGTGAAGACCAGCAACAGCTTTCAGGGCTGCCACCTTCCGTGTGGGACAAGGAGCCGGACGTGTGCCTTTTCGGGAAGAGGCTCTGCCGAGGACAAGAGACATGATATGTTCCTCCTCTGGGCGTGCCCGGGTCCTGAATACTGTTGTGCCTTTGAATAGGCTGCAGGGGGACGGTGAAGACCAGCAACATCTTTCCGGCCTGCCACCTTCCGTGTGGGACAAGGAGTCGGACGTGTGCCTTTTCTGGAAGAGGCTCTGCCGAGGACGAGAGCCATGAGATGTTTCTCCTCTGGGCAAGCCCGGGTCCCAGATCCTGTCGTACCTGTGAATAGGCTGCAGGCGGATGGTGAAGACCAGCAACATCTTTCCAGCCTGACACGTTCCGTGTGGGACACGGAGCCGGACGTGTGCCTTTTCGGAAAGAGGCCCTGCCGAGGACAAGAGCCATGAGATGTTCCTCCTCTGGGCAAGCCCCGGTCCCAGATCCTGTTGTGCCTGTGAATAGGCTGCAGGGGGACGGTGAAGACCAGCAACATCTTTCCGGCCTGCCACCTTCCGTGTCGGAAAATGAGCCGGACGTATGACTTTTCAAAAATAGGCTCTGCCGAGGACGAGAGCCATGATATGTTCCTCCTCTGGGCAAGCCCGTGTCCTGAATCCTGTTGTACCTGTGAATAGGCTGCAGGGGGATGGTGAAGACCAGCAACAGCTTTCAGGGCTGCCACCTTCCGTGTGGGACAAGGAGCCGGACGTGTGCCTTTTCGGAAACAGGCTCTGCCGAGGACGAGAGACTAACCCTGACCCTAACCCTAACCCTAACCCCTAACCCTAACCCTAAGCCCATCCCTAACGACCCTAACCCTAACCCTAACCCTAAGCCCTTAACACTAACCCTAACCCTAAACACTAACCCTAACCCTAACTGTAACCCTAACCCGGACCCTATCTCCTAACCCTAACCCTAACCCTAACCCCTAAGCCTAACCCTAAACCTAACCATAAACCTAACCCTAACCCTAACCCTAACCCTAACCCCAACCCTAACCCTAACCCCTAACTGTAAACCTTTTCTGACAAGTTGCAGGATGTGTGCCGTTTCCGAAACAGGTTCTGCTGAGGACGAGAGCCATGAGATCTTCCTCCTCTGGGCAAGCCCGTAGCCCAGATCCTGTTGTGCCTGTGAATAGGCTGCAGGGGGACGGTGAAGACCAGCAACATCTTTCAGGGCTGCCACCTTCCGTGTGGGACAAGGAGCCGGACGTGTGCCTTTCCGGAATCAGGCTCTGCCGAGGACGAGAGCCATGAGATGTTCCTCCTCTAGGCAAGCCCGGGTCCCAGATCCTGTTGTGCCTGTGAATAGGCTGCAGGGGGACGGTGAAGACCAGCAACATCTTTCCAGCCTGCCACCTTCCGTGTGGGACAAGGAGCCGGACGTGTGCCTTTCCAGAATCAGACTCTGCCGAGGACGAGAGCCATGAGATGTTCCTCCTCTGGGCAAGCCCCGGTCCCAGATCCTGTTGTGCCTGTGAATAGGCTGCAGGGGGACGGTGAAGACCAGCAACATCTTTCCGGCCTGCCACCTTCCGTGTGGGACAAGGAGCCGGACGTGTGCCTTTCCGGAATCAGGCTCTGCCGAGGACGAGAGACATGAGATGTTCCTCCTCTGGGCAAGCCCGGGTCCCAGATCCTGTTGTACCTGTGAATAAGCTGCAGGGGGACGGTGAAGACCAGCAACAGCTTTCAGGGCTGCCACCTTCCGTGTGGGACAAGGAGCCGGACGTGTGCCTTTTCGGGAAGAAGCTGTGCCGAGGACAAGAGCCATGAGATGTTCCTCCTCTGGGCAAGCCTGGGTCCCAGATCCTGTTGTGCCTGTGAATAGGCTGCAGGGGGACGGTGAAGACCAGCAACATCTTTCCGGACTGCCACCTTCCGTGTGGGACAAGGAGCCGGACGTGTGCCTTTTCGGAAATAGGCTCTGCCGAGGACGAGAGCCATGAGATGTTCCTCCTCTGGGCATGCCCGGGTCCTGAATCCTGTTGTGCCTGTGAATAGGCTGCAGGGGGACGGTGAAGACCAGCAACATCTTTCAGGGCTGCCACCTTCCGTGTGGGACAAGGAGCCGGACGTGTGCCTTTTCGGAATCGGGCTCTGCCGAGGAAGAGAGCCATGAGATGTTCCTCCTCTGGGCATGCCCGTGTCCTGAATCCTGTTGTGCCTGTGAATAGACTGCAGGGGGATGGTGAAGACCAGCAACATCTTTCCGGCCTGCCACCTTCCGTGTGGGACACGGAGCCGGACGTGTGCCTTTCCAGAATCAGGCTCTGCCGAGGACGAGAGCCATGAGATGTTCCTCCTCTGGGCAAGCCCCGGTCCCAGATCCTGTTGTGCCTGTGAATAGGCTGCAGGGGGACGGTGAAGACCAGCAACATCTTTCCGGCCTGCCACCTTCCGTGTCGGACAAGGAGCCGGACGTATGACTTTTCAAAAATAGGCTCTGCCGAGGACGAGAGCCATGAGATGTTCCTCCTCTGGGCAAGCCCGGGTCCTGAATCCTGTTGTACCTGTGAATAGGCTGCAGGGGGACGGTGAAGACCAGCAACACCTTTCAGGGCTGCCACCTTCCGTGTGGGACAAGGAGCCGGACGTTTGCCTTTCCAGAGTCAGACTCTGCCGAGGACGAGAGCCATGAGATGTTCCTCCTCTGGGCAAGCCCTGGTCCTGAATACTGTTGTGCCTGTGTATAGGCTGCAGGGGGACGGTGAAGACCAGCAACAGCTTTCAGGGCTGCCACCTTCCGTGTGGGACAAGGAGCCGGACGTATGACTTTTCAAAAATAGGCTCTGCCGAGGACGAGAGCCATGATATGTTCCTCCTCTGGGCAAGCCCGGGTCCTGAATCCTGTTGTACCTGTGAATAGGTTGCAGGGGGACGGTGAAGACCAGCAACAGCTTTCAGGGCTGCCACCTTCCGTGTGGGACAAGGAGCCGGACGTGTGCCTTTTCGGAAAGAGGCCCTGCCGAGGACGAGAGCCATGAGATGTTCCTCCTCTGGGCAAGCCCGGGTCCCAGATCCTGTTGTACCTGTGAATAGCCTGCAGGGGGACGGTGAAGACCAGCAACAGCTTTCAGGGCTGCCACCTTCCGTGTGGGACAAGGAGCCGGACGTGTGCCTTTTCGGGAAGAGGCTCTGCCGAGGACAAGAGACATGATATGTTCCTCCTCTGGGCGTGCCCGGGTCCTGAATACTGTTGTGCCTTTGAATAGGCTGCAGGGGGACGGTGAAGACCAGCAACATCTTTCCGGCCTGCCACCTTCCGTGTGGGACAAGGAGTCGGACGTGTGCCTTTTCTGGAAGAGGCTCTGCCGAGGACGAGAGCCATGAGATGTTTCTCCTCTGGGCAAGCCCGGGTCCCAGATCCTGTCGTACCTGTGAATAGGCTGCAGGCGGATGGTGAAGACCAGCAACATCTTTCCACCCTGACACGTTCCGTGTGGGACACGGAGCCGGACGTGTGCCTTTTCGGAAAGAGGCCCTGCCGAGGACAAGAGCCATGAGATGTTCCTCCTCTGGGCAAGCCCCGGTCCCAGATCCTGTTGTGCCTGTGAATAGGCTGCAGGGGGACGGTGAAGACCAGCAACATCTTTCCGGCCTGCCACCTTCCGTGTCGGAAAAGGAGCCGGACGTATGACTTTTCAAAAATAGGCTCTGCCGAGGACGAGAGCCATGATATGTTCCTCCTCTGGGCAAGCCCGTGTCCTGAATCCTGTTGTACCTGTGAAAAGGCTGCAGGGGGATGGTGAAGACCAGCAACAGCTTTCAGGGCTGCCACCTTCCGTGTGGGACAAGGAGCCGGACGTGTGCCTTTTCGGAAACAGGCTCTGCCGAGGACGAGAGACTAACCCTGACCCTAACCCTAACCCTAACCCCTAACCCTAACCCTAAGCCCATCCCTAACGACCCTAACCCTAACCCTAACCCTAAGCCCTTAACACTAACCCTAACCCTAAACACTAACCCTAACCCTAACTGTAACCCTAACCCGGACCCTATCTCCTAACCCTAACCCTAACCCTAACCCCTAAGCCTAACCCTAAACCTAACCATAAACCTAACCCTAACCCTAACCCTAACCCTAACCCCAACCCTAACCCTAACCCTAACCCCTAACTGTAAACCTTTTCTGACAAGTTGCAGGATGTGTGCCGTTTCCGAAACAGGTTCTGCTGAGGACGAGAGCCATGAGATGTTCCTCCTCTGGGCAAGCCCGTAGCCCAGATCCTGTTGTGCCTGTGAATAGGCTGCAGGGGGACGGTGAAGACCAGCAACATCTTTCCGGACTGCCACCTTCCGTGTGGGACAAGGAGCCGGACGTGTGCCTTTTCGGAAAGAGGCCCTGCCGAGGACGAGAGCCATGAGATGTTCCTCCTCTGGGCAAGCCCGGGTCCTGAATACTGTTGTGCCTGTGAATAGGCTGCAGGGGGACGGTGAAGACCAGCAACAGCTTTCAGGGCTGCCACCTTCCGTGTGGGACAAGGAGCCGGACGTGTGCCTTTCCGAAATCGGGCTCTGCCGAGGACGAGAGCCATGAAATGTTCCTCCTCTGGGCAAGCCCGGGTCCCAGATCCTGTTGTGCCTGTGAATAGGCTGCAGGGGGACGGTGAAGACCAGCAACATCCTTCAGGGGTGCCAACTTCCGTGTGGGACAAGGAGCCGGACGTGTGCCTTTTCGGAAAGAGGCCCTGCCGAGGACGAGAGCCATGATATGTTCCTCCTCTGGGCAAGCCCGGGTCCCAGATGCTGTTGTGCCTGTGAATAGGCTGCAGGGGGACGGTGAAGACCAGCAACAGCTTTCAGGGCTGCCACCTTCCGTGTGGGACAAGGAGCCGGACGTGTGCCTTTCCGGAATCAGGCTCTGCCGAGGACGAGAGACTAACCCTGACCCTAACCCTAACCCTAACCCCTAAGCCTAACCCTAAGCCCATCCCTAACGACCCTAACCCTAACCATAACCCTAAGCCCTTAACACTAACCCTAACCATAAACCCTAACCCTAACCCTAACTGTAACACTAACCCGGACCCTACCTCCTAACCCTAACCCTAACCCTAACCCCTAAGCCTAACCCTAACCCTAACCCTAAACCTAACCCTAACCCTAACCCTAACCCCAACCCTAACCCTAACCCTAACCCCTAACTGTAAACCTTTTCTGACAAGTTGCAGGATGTGTGCCGTTTCCGAAACAGGTTCTGCTGAGGACGAGAGCCATGAGATGTTCCTCCTCTGGGCAAGCCCGTATCCCAGATCCTGTTGTGCCTGTGAATAGGCTGCAGGGGGACGGTGAAGACCAGCAACATCTTTCAGGGCTGCCACCTTCCGTGTGGGACAAGGAGCCGGACGTGTGCCTTTCCGGAATCAGGCTCTGCCGAGGACGAGAGCCATGAGATGTTCCTCCTCTAGGCAAGCCCGGGTCCCAGATCCTGTTGTGCCTGTGAATAGGCTGCAGGGGGACGGTGAAGACCAGCAACATCTTTCCAGCCTGCCACCTTCCGTGTGGGACAAGGAGCCGGACGTGTGCCTTTCCGGAATCAGGCTCTGCCGAGGACGAGAGACATGAGATGTTCCTCCTCTGGGCAAGCCCGGGTCCCAGATCCTGTTGTACCTGTGAATAAGCTGCAGGGGGACGGTGAAGACCAGCAACAGCTTTCAGGGCTGCCACCTTCCGTGTGGGACAAGGAGCCGGACGTGTGCATTTTCGGGAAGAAGCTCTGCCGAGGACAAGAGCCATGAGATGTTCCTCTTCTGGGCAAGCCTGGGTCCCAGATCCTGTTGTGCCTGTGAATAGGCTGCAGGGGGACGGTGAAGACCAGCAACATCTTTCCGGACTGCCACCTTCCGTGTGGGACAAGGAGCCGGACGTGTGCCTTTTCGGAAATAGGCTCTGCCGAGGACGAGAGCCATGAGATGTTCCTCCTCTGGGCATGCCCGGGTCCTGAATCCTGTTGTGCCTGTGAATAGGCTGCAGGGGGACGGTGAAGACCAGCAACATCTTTCAGGGCTGCCACCTTCCGTGTGGGACAAGGAGCCGGACGTGTGCCTTTCCGGAATCAGGCTCTGCCGAGGACGAGAGCCATGAGATGTTCCTCCTCTAGGCAAGCCCGGGTCCCAGATCCTGTTGTGCCTGTGAATAGGCTGCAGGGGGACGGTGAAGACCAGCAACATCTTTCTGGGCTGCCACCTTCCGTGTGGGACAAGGAGCCGGACGTGTGCCTTTCCAGAATCAGACTCTGCCGAGGACGAGAGCCATGAGATGTTCCTCCTCTGGGCAAGCCCCGGTCCCAGATCCTGTTGTGCCTGTGAATAGGCTGCAGGGGGACGGTGAAGACCAGCAACATCTTTCCGGCCTGCCACCTTCCGTGTGGGACAAGGAGCCGGACGTGTGCCTTTCCGGAATCAGGCTCTGCCGAGGACGAGAGACATGAGATGTTCCTCCCCTGGGCAAGCCCGGGTCCCAGATCCTGTTGTACCTGTGAATAAGCTGCAGGGGGACGGTGAAGACCAGCAACAGCTTTCAGGGCTGCCACCTTCCGTGTGGAACAAGGAGCCGGACGTGTGCCTTTCCGGAATCAGGCTCTGCCGAGGACAAGAGGCATGAGATGTTCCTCCTCTGGGCAAGCCCGGGTCCCAGATCCTGTTGTGCCTGTGAATAGGCTGCAGGGGGACGGTGAAGACCAGCAACATCTGTCAGGGGTGCCACCTTCCGTGTGGGACAAGGAGCCGGACATGTGCCTTTTCGGAAACAGGCCCTGCCGAGGACGAGAGCCATGAGATGTTCCTCCTCTGGGCAAGCCCGCATCCTGAATCCTGTTGTACCTGTGAATAGGCTGCAGGGGGACGGTGAAGACCAGCAACTTCTTTAAGGGCTGCCACCTTCCGTGTGGGACAAGGAGCCGGACGTGTGCCTTTTCGGAAACAGGCTCTGCCGAGGACGAGAGACTAACCCTGACCCTAACCCTAACCCTAACCCCTAACCCTAACCCTAAGCCCATCCCTAATGACCCTAACCCTAACCGTAACCCTAAGCCCTTAACACTAACCCTAACCCTAAACCCTAACCCTAACCCTAACTGTAACCCTAACCCGGACCCTATCTCGTAACTCTAACCCTAACCCTAACCCCTAACCCTAACCGTAACCCTAACCACCTAACCCTAACACTCACCCTAACACCTAACACTAACCCTAATCCTAACCCCTAACCCTAACCCCTACCCTAACCCTAACCCTAATGGACCCTAACCCTAACCCTAACCCTAACCCCTAACCCTAACCCTAACCCTAATGGCCCTAAACCTAACCCTAACCCTGACCTTAACCCTAACCCTAAGCCTAACCCTAACCCCCTAACCCTAACCCTAACCCTAAACCTAACCCTAACCCTAACCCTAACCCTAACCCCAACCCTAACCCTAACCCCTAACTGTAAACCTTTTCTGACAAGTTGCAGGATGTGTGCCGTTTCCGAAACAGGTTCTGCTGAGGACGAGAGCCATGAGATTTTCCTCCTCTGGGCAAGCCCGTATCCCAGATCCTGTTGTGCCTGTGAATAGGCTGCAGGGGGACGGTGAAGACCAGCAACATCTTTCCAGCCTGCCACCTTCCGTGTGGGACACGGAGCCGGACGTGTGCCTTTCCAGAATCAGGCTCTGCCGAGGACGAGAGCCATGAGATGTTCCTCCTCTGGGCAAGCCCGGGTCCCAGATCCTGTTGTGCCTGTGAATAGGCTGCAGGGGGACGGTGAAGACCAGCAACAGCTTTCAGGGCTGCCACCTTCCGTGTGGGACAAAGAGCCGGACGTCTGCCTTTCCGAAATCGGGCTCTGCCGAGGACGAGAGCCATGAGATGTTCCTCCTCTGGGCAAGCCCGGGTCCCAGATCCTGTTGTGCCTGTGAATAGGCTGCAGGGGGACGGTGAAGACCAGCAACATCCTTCAGGGTTGCCAACTTCCGTGTGGGACAAGGAGCCGGACGTGTGCCTTTTCGGAAAGAGGCCCTGCCGAGGACGAGAGCCATGAGATGTTCCTCCTCTGGGCAAGCCCGGGTCCCAGATCCTGTTGTGCCTGTGAATAGGCTGCAGGGGGACGGTGAAGACCAGCAACAGCTTTCAGGGCTGCCACCTTCCGTGTGGGACAAGGAGCCGGACGTGTGCCTTTCCAGAATCAGGCTCTGCCGAGGACGAGAGCCATGAGATGTTCCTCCTCTGGGCAAGCCCCGGTCCCAGATCCTGTTGTGCCTGTGAATAGGCTGCAGGGGGACGGTGAAGACCAGCAACATCTTTCCGGCCTGCCACCTTCCGTGTCGGACAAGGAGCCGGACGTATGACTTTTCAAAAATAGGCTCTGCCGAGGACGAGAGCCATGAGATGTTCCTCCTCTGGGCAAGCCCGGGTCCTGAATCCTGTTGTGCCTGTGAATAGGCTGCAGGGGGACGGTGAAGACCAGCAACACCTTTCAGGGCTGCCACCTTCCGTGTGGGACAAGGAGCCGGACGTGTGCCTTTCCAGAGTCAGACTCTGCCGAGGACGAGAGCCATGAGATGTTCCTCCTCTGGGCAAGCCCTGGTCCTGAATACTGTTGTGCCTGTGTATAGGCTGCAGGGGGACGGTGAAGACCAGCAACAGCTTTCAGGGCTGCCACCTTCCGTGTGGGACAAGGAGCCGGACGTATGACTTTTCAAAAATAGGCTCTGCCGAGGACGAGAGCCATGATATGTTCCTCCTCTGGGCAAGCCCGGGTCCTGAATACTGTTGTACCTGTGAATAGGTTGCAGGGGGACGGTGAAGACCAGCAACAGCTTTCAGGGCTGCCACCTTCCGTGTGGGACAAGGAGCCGGACGTGTGCCTTTTCGGAAAGAGGCCCTGCCGAGGACGAGAGCCATGAGATGTTCCTCCTCTGGGCAAGCCCGGGTCCCAGATCCTGTTGTACCTGTGAATAGCCTGCAGGGGGACGGTGAAGACCAGCAACAGCTTTCAGGGCTGCCACCTTCCGTGTGGGACAAGGAGCCGGACGTGTGCCTTTTCGGGAAGAGGCTCTGCCGAGGACAAGAGACATGATATGTTCCTCCTCTGGGCGTGCCCGGGTCCTGAATACTGTTGTGCCTTTGAATAGGCTGCAGGGGGACGGTGAAGACCAGCAACATCTTTCCGGCCTGCCACCTTCCGTGTGGGACAAGGAGTCGGACGTGTGCCTTTTCTGGAAGAGGCTCTGCCGAGGACGAGAGCCATGAGATGTTTCTCCTCTGGGCAAGCCCGGGTCCCAGATCCTGTCGTACCTGTGAATAGGCTGCAGGCGGATGGTGAAGACCAGCAACATCTTTCCAGCCTGACACGTTCCGTGTGGGACACGGAGCCGGACGTGTGCCTTTTCGGAAAGAGGCCCTGCCGAGGACAAGAGCCATGAGATGTTCCTCCTCTGGGCAAGCCCCGGTCCCAGATCCTGTTGTGCCTGTGAATAGGCTGCAGGGGGACGGTGAAGACCAGCAACTTCTTTCCGGCCTGCCACCTTCCGTGTCGGAAAATGAGCCGGACGTATGACTTTTCAAAAATAGGCTCTGCCGAGGACGAGAGCCATGATATGTTCCTCCTCTGGGCAAGCCCGTGTCCTGAATCCTGTTGTACCTGTGAATAGGCTGCAGGGGGATGGTGAAGACCAGCAACAGCTTTCAGGGCTGCCACCTTCCGTGTGGGACAAGGAGCCGGACGTGTGCCTTTTCGGAAACAGGCTCTGCCGAGGACGAGAGACTAACCCTGACCCTAACCCTAACCCTAACCCCTAACCCTAACCCTAAGCCCATCCCTAACGACCCTAACCCTAACCCTAACCCTAAGCCCTTAACACTAACCCTAACCCTAAACACTAACCCTAACCCTAACTGTAACCCTAACCCGGACCCTATCTCCTAACCCTAACCCTAACCCTAACCCCTAAGCCTAACCCTAAACCTAACCATAAACCTAACCCTAACCCTAACCCTAACCCTAACCCCAACCCTAACCCTAACCCTAACCCCTAACTGTAAACCTTTTCTGACAAGTTGCAGGATGTGTGCCGTTTCCGAAACAGGTTCTGCTGAGGACGAGAGCCATGAGATGTTCCTCCTCTGGGCAAGCCCGTAGCCCAGATCCTGTTGTGCCTGTGAATAGGCTGCAGGGGGACGGTGAAGACCAGCAACATCTTTCAGGGCTGCCACCTTCCGTGTGGGACAATGAGCCGAACGTGTGCCTTTCCGGAATCAGGCTCTGCCGAGGACGAGAGCCATGAGATGTTCCTCCTCTAGGCAAGCCCGGGTCCCAGATCCTGTTGTGCCTTTGAATAGGCTGCAGGGGGACGGTGAAGACCAGCAACATCTTTCCAGCCTGCCACCTTCCGTGTGGGACACGGAGACGGACGTGTGCCTTTCCAGAATCAGACTCTGCACAGGACGAGAGCCATGAGATGTTCCTCCTCTGGGCAAGCCCGGGTCCCAGATCCTGTTGTGCCTGTGAATAGGCTGCAGGGGGACGGTGAAGACCAGCAACATCTTTCCGGACTGCCACCTTCCGTGTGGGACAAGGAGCCGGACGTGTGCCTTTCCAGAATCAGACTCTGCCGAGGACGAGAGCCATGAGATGTTCCTCCTCTGGGCAAGCCCGGGTCCTGAATACTGTTGTGCCTGTGAATAGGCTGCAGGGGGACGGTGAAGACCAGCAACAGCTTTCAGGGCTGCCACCTTCCGTGTGGGACAAGGAGCCGGACGTGTGCCTTTCCGAAATCGGGCTCTGCCGAGGACGAGAGCCATGAAATGTTCCTCCTCTGGGCAAGCCCGGGTCCCAGATCCTGTTGTGCCTGTGAATAGGCTGCAGGGGGACGGTGAAGACCAGCAACATCCTTCAGGGGTGCCAACTTCCGTGTGGGACAAGGAGCCGGACGTGTGCCTTTTCGGAAAGAGGCCCTGCCGAGGACGAGAGCCATGATATGTTCCTCCTCTGGGCAAGCCCGGGTCCCAGATGCTGTTGTGCCTGTGAATAGGCTGCAGGGGGACGGTGAAGACCAGCAACAGCTTTCAGGGCTGCCACCTTCCGTGTGGGACAAGGAGCCGGACGTGTGCCTTTCCGGAATCAGGCTCTGCCGAGGACGAGAGACTATCCCTGACCCTAACCCTAACCCTAACCCCTAAGCCTAACCCTAAGCCCATCCCTAACGACCCTAACCCTAACCATAACCCTAAGCCCTTAACACTAACACTAACCATAAACCCTAACCCTAACCCTAACTGTAACCCTAACCCGGACCCTACCTCCTAACCCTAACCCTAACCCTAACCCCTAAGCCTAACCCTAACCCTAACCCTAAACCTAACCCTAACCCTAACCCTAACCCCAACCCTAACCCTAACCCTAACCCCTAACTGTAAACCTTTTCTGACAAGTTGCAGGATGTGTGCCGTTTCCGAAACAGGTTCTGCTGAGGACGAGAGCCATGAGATGTTCCTCCTCTGGGCAAGCCCGTATCCCAGATCCTGTTGTGCCTGTGAATAGGCTGCAGGGGGACGGTGAAGACCAGCAACATCTTTCAGGGCTGCCACCTTCCGTGTGGGACAAGGAGCCGGACGTGTGCCTTTCCGGAATCAGGCTCTGCCGAGGACGAGAGCCATGAGATGTTCCTCCTCTAGACAAGCCCGGGTCCCAGATCCTGTTGTGCCTGTGAATAGGCTGCAGGGGGACGGTGAAGACCAGCAACATCTTTCCAGCCTGCCACCTTCCGTGTGGGACAAGGAGCCGGACGTGTGCCTTTCCGGAATCAGGCTCTGCCGAGGACGAGAGACATGAGATGTTCCTCCTCTGGGCAAGCCCGGGTCCCAGATCCTGTTGTACCTGTGAATAAGCTGCAGGGGGACGGTGAAGACCAGCAACAGCTTTCAGGGCTGCCACCTTCCGTGTGGGACAAGGAGCCGGACGTGTGCCTTTTCGGGAAGAAGCTCTGCCGAGGTCAAGAGCCATGAGATGTTCCTCCTCTGGGCAAGCCTGGGTCCCAGATCCTGTTGTGCCTGTGAATAGGCTGCAGGGGGACGGTGAAGACCAGCAACATCTTTCCGGACTGCCACCTTCCGTGTGGGACAAGGAGCCGGACGTGTGCCTTTTCGGAAATAGGCTCTGCCGAGGACGAGAGCCATGAGATGTTCCTCCTCTGGGCATGCCCGGGTCCTGAATCCTGTTGTGCCTGTGAATAGGCTGCAGGGGGACGGTGAAGACCAGCAACATCTTTCAGGGCTGCCACCTTCCGTGTGGGACAAGGAGCCGGACGTGTGCCTTTCCGGAATCAGGCTCTGCCGAGGACGAGAGCCATGAGATGTTCCTCCTCTGGGCAAGCCCGGGTCCCAGATCCTGTTGTGCCTGTGAATAGGCTGCAGGGGGACGGTGAAGACCAGCAACATCTTTCTGGGCTGCCACCTTCCGTGTGGGACAAGGAGCCGGACGTGTGCCTTTCCAGAATCAGACTCTGCCGAGGACGAGAGCCATGAGATGTTCCTCCTCTGGGCAAGCCCCGGTCCCAGATCCTGTTGTGCCTGTGAATAGGCTGCAGGGGGACGGTGAAGACCAGCAACATCTTTCCGGCCTGCCACCTTCCGTGTGGGACAAGGAGCCGGACGTGTGCCTTTCCGGAATCAGGCTCTGCCGAGGACGAGAGACATGAGATGTTCCTCCCCTGGGCAAGCCCGGGTCCCAGATCCTGTTGTACCTGTGAATAAGCTGCAGGGGGACGGTGAAGACCAGCAACAGCTTTCAGGGCTGCCACCTTCCGTGTGGGACAAGGAGCCGGACGTGTGCCTTTTCGGGAAGAGGCTCTGCCGAGGACAAGAGCCATGAGATGTTCCTCCTCTGGGCAAGCCTGGGTCCCAGATCCTGTTGTGCCTGTGAATAGGCTGCAGGGGGACGGTGAAGACCAGCAACATCTTTCCGGACTGCCACCTTCCGTGTGGGACAAGGAGCCGGACGTGTGCCTTTTCGGAAATAGGCTCTGCCGAGGACGAGAGCCATGAGATGTTCCTCCTCTGGGCATGCCCGTGTCCTGAATACTGTTGTGCCTGTGAATAGACTGCAGGGGGATGGTGAAGACCAGCAACAGCTTTCAGGGCTGCCACCTTCCGTGTGGAACAAGGAGCCGGACGTGTGCCTTTCCGGAATCAGGCTCTGCCGAGGACAAGAGGCATGAGATGTTCCTCCTCTGGGCAAGCCCGGGTCCCAGATCCTGTTGTGCCTGTGAATAGGCTGCAGGGGGACGGTGAAGACCAGCAACATCCTTCAGGGGTGCCACCTTCCGTGTGGGACAAGGAGCCGGACATGTGCCTTTTCGGAAACAGGCCCTGCCGAGGACGAGAGCCATGAGATGTTCCTCCTCTGGGCAAGCCCGCATCCTGAATCCTGTTGTACCTGTGAATAGGCTGCAGGGGGACGGTGAAGACCAGCAACTTCTTTAAGGGCTGCCACCTTCCGTGTGGGACAAGGAGCCGGACGTGTGCCTTTTCGGAAACAGGCTCTGCCGAGGACGAGAGACTAACCCTGACCCTAACCCTAACCCTAACCCCTAACCCTAACCCTAAGCCCATCCCTAATGACCCTAACCCTAACCGTAACCCTAAGCCCTTAACACTAACCCTAAACCTAAACCCTAACCCTAACCCTAACTGTAACCCTAACCCGGACCCTATCTCGTAACTCTAACCCTAACCCTAACCCCTAACCCTAACCGTAACCCTAACCACCTAAACCTAACACTCACCCTAACACCTAACACTAACCCTAATCCTAACCCCTAACCCTAACCCCTACCCTAACCCTAACCCTAATGGACCCTAACCCTAACCCTAACCCTAACCCCTAACCCTAACCCTAACCCTAATGGCCCTAAACCTAACCCTAACCCTGACCCTAACCCTAACCCTAAGCCTAACCCTAACCCCCTAACCCTAACCCTAACCCTAAACCTAACCCTAACCCTAACCCTAACCCTAACCCCAACCCTAACCCTAACCCCTAACTGTAAACCTTTTCTGACAAGTTGCAGGATGTGTGCCGTTTCCGAAACAGGTTCTGCTGAGGACGAGAGCCATGAGATTTTCCTCCTCTGGGCAAGCCCGGGTTCCAGATCCTGTTGTGCCTGTGAATAGGCTGCAGGGGGACGGTGAAGACCAGCAACATCTTTCCAGCCTGCCACCTTCCGTGTGGGACACGGAGCCGGACGTGTGCCTTTCCAGAATCAGGCTCTGCCGAGGACGAGAGCCATGAGATGTTCCTCCTCTGGGCAAGCCCGGGTCCCAGATCCTGTTGTGCCTGTGAATAGGCTGCAGGGGGACGGTGAAGACCAGCAACAGCTTTCAGGGCTGCCACCTTCCGTGTGGGACAAAGAGCCGGACGTCTGCCTTTCCGAAATCGGGCTCTGCCGAGGACGAGAGCCATGAGATGTTCCTCCTCTGGGCAAGCCCGGGTCCCAGATCCTGTTGTGCCTGTGAATAGGCTGCAGGGGGACGGTGAAGACCAGCAACATCCTTCAGGGGTGCCAACTTCCGTGTGGGACAAGGAGCCGGACGTGTGCTTTTTCGGAAAGAGGCCCTGCCGAGGACGAGAGCCATGAGATGTTCCTCCTCTGGGCAAGCCCGGGTCCCAGATCCTGTTGTGCCTGTGAATAGGCTGCAGGGGGACGGTGAAGACCAGCAACAGCTTTCAGGGCTGCCACCTTCCGTGTGGGACAAGGAGCCGGACGTGTGCCTTTCCGGAATCAGGCTCTGCCGACGACGAGAGACATGAGATGTTCCTCCTCTGGGCAAGCCCGAGTCCCAGATCCTGTTGTACCTTTGAATAGGCTGCAGGGGGACGGTGAAGACCAGCAACAGCTTTCAGGGCTGCCACCTTCCGTGTGGGACAAGGAGCCGGACGTGTGCCTTTTCGGAAACAGGCTCTGCCGAGGACGAGAGACTAACCCTGACCCTAACCCTAACCCTAACCCCTAAGCCTAACCCTAAGCCCATCCCTAACGACCCTAACCCTAACCCTAACCCTAACCCCTAAGCCTAACCCTAACCCTAACCCTAAACCTAACCCTAACCCTAACCCTAACCCCAACCCTAACCCTAACCCTAACCCCTAACTGTAAACCTTTTCTGACAAGTTGCAGGATGTGTGCCGTTTCCGAAACAGGTTCTGCTGAGGACGAGAGCCATGAGATGTTCCTCCTCTGGGCAAGCCCGTATCCCAGATCCTGTTGTGCCTGTGAATAGGCTGCAGGGGGACGGTGAAGACCAGCAACAGCTTTCAGGGCTGCCACCTTCCGTGTGGGACAAGGAGCCGGACGTGTGCCTTTCCGGAATCAGGCTCTGCCGAGGACGAGAGCCATGAGATGTTCCTCCTCTGGGCAAGCCCGGGTCCCAGATCCTGTTGTGCCTGTGAATAGGCTGCAGGGGGACGGTGAAGACCAGCAACATCTTTCCAGCCTGCCACCTTCCGTGTGGGACAAGGAGCCGGACGTGTGCCTTTCCAGAATCAGGCTCTGCCGAGGACGAGATCCATGAGATGTTCCTCCTCTGGGCAAGCCCCGGTCCCAGATCCTGTTGTGCCTGTGAATAGGCTGCAGGGGGACGGTGAAGACCAGCAACATCTTTCCGGCCTGCCACCTTCCGTGTGGGACAAGGAGCCGGACGTGTGCCTTTCCGGAATCAGGCTCTACCGAGGACGAGAGCCATGAGATGTTCCTCCTCTGGGCAAGCCCGGGTCCCAGATCCTGTTGTGCCTGTGAATAGGCTGCAGGGGGACGGTGAAGACCAGCAACATCTTTCAGGGCTGCCACCTTCCGTGTGGGACAAGGAGCCGGACGTGTGCCTTTCCGGAATCAGGCTCTGCCGAGGACGAGAGACATGAGATGTTCCTCCTCTGGGCAAGCCCGGGTCCCAGATCCTGTTGTACCTGTGAATAAGCTGCAGGGGGACGGTGAAGACCAGCAACAGCTTTCAGGGCTGCCACCTTCCGTGTGGGACAAGGAGCCGGACGTGTGCCTTTTCGGGAAGAGGCTCTGCCGAGGACGAGAGCCATGAGATGTTCCTCCTCTGGGCAAGCCCGGGTCCCAGATCCTGTTGTGCCTGTGAATAGGCTGCAGGGGGACGGTGAAGACCAGCAACAGCTTTCAGGGCTGCCACCTTCCGTGTGGGACAAAGAGCCGGACGTCTGCCTTTCCGAAATCGGGCTCTGCCGAGGACGAGAGCCATGAGATGTTCCTCCTCTGGGCAAGCCCGGGTCCCAGATCCTGTTGTGCCTGTGAATAGGCTGCAGGGGGACGGTGAAGACCAGCAACATCTTTCCGGACTGCCACCTTCCGTGTGGGACAAGGAGCCGGACGTGTGCCTTTTCGGAAATAGGCTCTGCCGAGGACGAGAGCCATGAGATGTTCCTCCTCTGGGCATGCCCGGGTCCTGAATCCTGTTGTGCCTGTGAATAGGCTGCAGGGGGATGGTGAAGACCAGCAACAGCTTTCAGGGCTGCCACCTTCCGTGTGGAACAAGGAGCCGGACGTGTGCCTTTCCGGAATCAGGCTCTGCCGAGGACAAGAGGCATGAGATGTTCCTCCTCTGGGCAAGCCCGGGTCCCAGATCCTGTTGTGCCTGTGAATAGGCTGCAGGGGGACGGTGAAGACCAGCAACATCCTTCAGGGGTGCCACCTTCCGTGTGGGACAAGGAGCCGGACATGTGCCTTTTCGGAAACAGGGCCTGCCGAGGACGAGAGCCATGAGATGTTCCTCCTCTGGGCAAGCCCGCGTCCTGAATCCTGTTGTACCTGTGAATAGGCTGCAGGGGGACGGTGAAGACCAGCAACTTCTTTCAGGGCTGCCACCTTCCGTGTGGGACAAGGAGCCGGACGTGTGCCTTTTCGGAAACAGGCTCTGCCGAGGACAAGAGACATGATATGTTCCTCCTCTGGGCGTGCCCGGGTCCTGAATACTGTTGTGCCTTTGAATAGGCTGCAGGGGGACGGTGAAGACCAGCAACATCTTTCCGGCCTGCCACCTTCCGTGTGGGACAAGGAGCCGGACGTGTGCCTTTTCGGAAACAGGCTCTGCCGGGGACGAGAGACTACCCCTGACCCTAACCCTAACCCTAACCCCTAACCCTAACCCTAAGCCCATCCCTAACGACCCTAACCCTAACCCTAACCCTAAGCCCTTAACACTAACCCTAACCCTAAACACTAACCCTAACCCTAACTGTAACCCTAACCCGGACCCTATCTCCTAACCCTAACCCTAACCCTAACCCTAACCCCAACCCTAACCCTAACCCTAACCCCTAACTGTAAACCTTTTCTGACAAGTTGCAGGATGTGTGCCGTTTCCGAAACAGGTTCTGCTGAGGACGAGAGCCATGAGATGTTCCTCCTCTGGGCAAGCCCGTAGCCCAGATCCTGTTGTGCCTGTGAATAGGCTGCAGGGGGACGGTGAAGACCAGCAACAGCTTTCAGGGCTGCCACCTTCCGTGTGGGACAATGAGCCGAACGTGTGCCTTTCCGGAATCAAGCTCTGCCGAGGACGAGAGCCATGAGATGTTCCTCCTCTAGGCAAGCCCGGGTCCCAGATCCTGTTGTGCCTTTGAATAGGCTGCAGGGGGACGGTGAAGACCAGCAACATCGTTCCAGCCTGCCACCTTCCGTGTGGGACACGGAGCCGGACGTGTGCCTTTCCAGAATCAGACTCTGCACAGGACGAGAGCCATGAGATGTTCCTCCTCTGGGCAAGCCCTGGTCCCAGATCCTGTTGTGCCTGTGAATAGGCTGCAGGGGGACGGTGAAGACCAGCAACATCTTTCCGGACTGCCACCTTCCGTGTGGGACAAGGAGCCGGACGTGTGCCTTTCCAGAATCAGACTCTGCCGAGGACGAGAGCCATGAGATGTTCCTCCTCTTGGCAAGCCCGGGTCCTGAATACTGTTGTGCCTGTGAATAGGCTGCAGGGGGACGGTGAAGACCAGCAACATCTTTCAGGGCTGCCACCTTCCGTGTGGGACAAGGAGCCGGACGTATGACTTTTCAAAAATAGGCTCTGCCGAGGACGAGAGCCATGATATGTTCCTCCTCTGGGCAAGCCCGGGTCCTGAATACTGTTGTACCTGTGAATAGGCTGCAGGGGGACGGTGAAGACCAGCAACATCTTTCAGGGCTGCCACCTTCCGTGTGGGACAAGGAGCCGGACGTGTGCCTTTCCGGAATCAGGCTCTGCCGAGGACGAGAGCCATGAGATGTTCCTCCTCTAGGCAAGCCCGGGTCCCAGATCCTGTTGTGCCTGTGAATAGGCTGCAGGGGGACGGTGAAGACCAGCAACATCTTTCCAGCCTGCCACCTTCCGTGTGGGACACGGAGCCGGACGTGTGCCTTTCCAGAATCAAGCTCTGCCGAGGACGAGAGCCATGAGATGTTCCTCCTCTGGGCAAGCCCTGGTCCCAGATCCTGTTGTGCCTGTGAATAGGCTGCAGGGGGACGGTGAAGACCAGCAACATCTTTCCGGACTGCCACCTTCCGTGTGGGACAAGGAGCCGGACGTGTGCCTTTCCAGAATCAGACTCTGCCGAAGACGAGAGCCATGAGATGTTCCTCCTCTGGGCAAGCCCGGGTCCTGAATACTGTTGTGCCTGTGAATAGGCTGCAGGGGGACGGTGAAGACCAGCAACAGCTTTCAGGGCTGCCACCTTCCGTGTGGGACAAGGAGCCGGACGTGTGCCTTCTCGAAAAGAGGCCCTGCCGAGGACGAGAGCCATGAAATGTTCCTCCTCTGGGCAAGCCCGGGTCCCAGATCCTGTTGTGCCTGTGAATAGGCTGCAGGGGGACGGTGAAGACCAGCAACATCCTTCAGGGGTGCCAACTTCCGTGTGGGACAAGGAGCCGGACGTGTGCCTTTTCGGAAAGAGGCCCTGCCGAGGACGAGAGCCATGATATGTTCCTCCTCTGGGCAAGCCCGGGTCCCAGATGCTGTTGTGCCTGTGAATAGGCTGCAGGGGGACGGTGAAGACCAGCAACAGCTTTCAGGGCTGCCACCTTCCGTGTGGGACAAGGAGCCGGACGTGTGCCTTTCCGGAATCAGGCTCTGCCGAGGACGAGAGACTAACCCTGACCCTAACCCTAACCCTAACCCCTAAGCCTAACCCTAGGCCCATCCCTAATGACCCTAACCCTAACCATAACCCTAAGCCCTTAACACTAACCCTAACCATAAACCCTAACCCTAACCCTAACTGTAACCCTAACCCGGACCCTACCTCCTAACCCTAACCCTAACCCTAACCCCTAAGCCTAACCCTAACCCTAACCCTAAACCTAACCCTAACCCTAACCCTAACCCCAACCCTAACCCTAACCCTAACCCCTAACTGTAAACCTTTTCTGACAAATTGCAGGATGTGTGCCGTTTCCGAAACAGGTTCTGCTGAGGACGAGAGCCATGAGATGTTCCTCCTCTGGGCAAGCCCGTATCCCAGATCCTGTTGTGCCTGTGAATAGGCTGCAGGGGGACGGTGAAGACCAGCAACAGCTTTCAGGGCTGCCACCTTCCGTGTGGGACAAGGAGCCGGACGTGTGCCTTTCCGGAATCAGGCTCTGCCGAGGACGAGAGCCATGAGATGTTCCTCCTCTGGGCAAGCCCGGGTCCCAGATCCTGTTGTGCCTGTGAATAGGCTGCAGGGGGACGGTGAAGACCAGCAACATCTTTCCAGCCTGCCACCTTCCGTGTGGGACAAGGAGCCGGACGTGTGCCTTTCCAGAATCAGGCTCTGCCGAGGACGAGATCCATGAGATGTTCCTCCTCTGGGCAAGCCCCGGTCCCAGATCCTGTTGTGCCTGTGAATAGGCTGCAGGGGGACGGTGAAGACCAGCAACATCTTTCCGGCCTGCCACCTTCCGTGTGGGACAAGGTGCCGGACGTGTGCCTTTCCAAAATCAGACTCTGCCGAGGACGAGAGCCATGAGATGTTCCTCCTCTGGGCAAGCCCGGGTCCCAGATCCTGTTTTGCCTGTGAATAGGCTGCAGGGGGACGGTGAAGACCAGCAACATCTTTCAGGGCTGCCACCTTCCGTGTGGGACAAGGAGCCGGACGTGTGCCTTTCCGGAATCAGGCTCTGCCGAGGACGAGAGACATGAGATGTTCCTCCTCTGGGCAAGCCCGGGTCCTAGATCCTGTTGTACCTGTGAATAAGCTGCAGGGGGACGGTGAAGACCAGCAACAGCTTTCAGGGCTGCCACCTTCCGTGTGGGACAAGGAGCCGGACGTGTGCCTTTTCGGGAAGAGGCTCTGCCGAGGACAAGAGCCATGAGATGTTCCTCCTCTGGGCAAGCCTGGGTCCCAGATCCTGTTGTGCCTGTGAATAGGCTGCAGGGGGACGGTGAAGACCAGCAACATCTTTCCGGACTGCCACCTTCCGTGTGGGACAAGGAGCCGGACGTGTGCCTTTTCGGAAATAGGCTCTGCCGAGGACGAGAGCCATGAGATGTTCCTCCTCTGGGCATGCCCGGGTCCTGAATCCTGTTGTGCCTGTGAATAGGCTGCAGGGGGATGGTGAAGACCAGCAACAGCTTTCAGGGCTGCCACCTTCCGTGTGGAACAAGGAGCCGGACGTGTGCCTTTCCGGAATCAGGCTCTGCCGAGGACAAGAGGCATGAGATGTTCCTCCTCTGGGCAAGCCTGGGTCCCAGATCCTGTTGTGCCTGTGAATAGGCTGCAGGGGGACGGTGAAGACCAGCAACATCCTTCAGGGGTGCCACCTTCCGTGTGGGACAAGGAGCCGGACATGTGCCTTTTCGGAAACAGGGCCTGCCGAGGACGAGAGCCATGAGATGTTCCTCCTCTGGGCAAGCCCGCGTCCTGAATCCTGTTGTACCTGTGAATAGGCTGCAGGGGGACGGTGAAGACCAGCAACTTCTTTCAGGGCTGCCACCTTCCGTGTGGGACAAGGAGCCGGACGTGTGCCTTTTCGGAAACAGGCTCTGCCGAGGACAAGAGACATGATATGTTCCTCCTCTGGGCGTGCCCGGGTCCTGAATACTGTTGTGCCTTTGAATAGGCTGCAGGGGGACGGCGAAGACCAGCAACATCTTTCCGGCCTGCCACCTTCCGTGTGGGACAAGGTGTCGGACGTGTGCGTTTTCTGGAAGAGGCTCTGCCGAGGACGAGAGCCATGAGATGTTTCTCCTCTGGGCAAGCCCGGGTCCCAGATCCTGTCGTACCTGTGAATAGGCTGCAGGCGGATGGTGAAGACCAGCAACATCTTTCCAGCCTGACACGTTCCGTGTGGGACACGGAGCCGGACGTGTGCCTTTTCGGAAAGAGGCCCTGCCGAGGACAAGAGCCATGAGATGTTCCTCCTCTGGGCAAGCCCCGGTCCCAGATCCTGTTGTGCCTGTGAATAGGCTGCAGGGGGACGGTGAAGACCAGCAACAGCTTTCAGGGCTGCCACCTTCCGTGTGGAACAAGGAGCCGGACGTGTGCCTTTCCGGAATCAGGCTCTGCCGAGGACAAGAGGCATGAGATGTTCCTCCTCTGGGCAAGCCCGGGTCCTGAATACTGTTGTGCCTGTGAATAGGCTGCAGGGGGACGGTGAAGACCAGCAACATCCTTCAGGGGTGCCACCTTCCGTGTGGGACAAGGAGCCGGACATGTGCCTTTTCGGAAACAGGCCCTGCCGAGGACGAGAGCCATGAGATGTTCCTCCTCTGGGCAAGCCCGCATCCTGAATCCTGTTGTACCTGTGAATAGGCTGCAGGGGGACGGTGAAGACCAGCAACTTCTTTAAGGGCTGCCACCTTCCGTGTGGGACAAGGAGCCGGACGTGTGCCTTTTCGGAAACAGGCTCTGCCGAGGACGAGAGACTAACCCTGACCCTAACCCTAACCCTAACCCCTAACCCTAACCCTAAGCCCATCCCTAATGACCCTAACCCTAACCGTAACCCTAAGCCCTTAACACTAACCCTAAACCTAAACCCTAACCCTAAACCTAACTGTAACCCTAACCCGGACCCTATCTCGTAACTCTAACCCTAACCCTAACCCCTAACCCTAACCGTAACCCTAACCACCTAACCCTAACACTCACCCTAACACCTAACACTAACCCTAATCCTAACCCCTAACCCTAACCCCTACCCTAACCCTAACCCTAATGGACCCTAACCCTAACCCTAACCCTAACCCCTAACCCTAACCCTAACCCTAATGGCCCTAAACCTAACCCTAACCCTGACCCTAACCCTAACCCTAAGCCTAACCCTAACCCCCTAACCCTAACCCTAACCCTAAACCTAACCCTAACCCTAACCCTAACCCTAACCCCAACCCTAACCCTAACCCCTAACTGTAAACCTTTTCTGACAAGTTGCAGGATGTGTGCCGTTTCCGAAACAGGTTCTGCTGAGGACGAGAGCCATGAGATTTTCCTCCTCTGGGCAAGCCCGTATCCCAGATCCTGTTGTGCCTGTGAATAGGCTGCAGGGGGACGGTGAAGACCAGCAACATCTTTCCAGCCTGCCACCTTCCGTGTGGGACACGGAGCCGGACGTGTGCCTTTCCAGAATCAGGCTCTGCCGAGGACGAGAGCCATGAGATGTTCCTCCTCTGGGCAAGCCCGGGTCCCAGATCCTGTTGTGCCTGTGAATAGGCTGCAGGGGGACGGTGAAGACCAGCAACAGCTTTCAGGGCTGCCACCTTCCGTGTGGGACAAAGAACCGGACGTCTGCCTTTCCGAAATCGGGCTCTGCCGAGGACGAGAGCCATGAGATGTTCCTCCTCTGGGCAAGCCCGGGTCCCAGATCCTGTTGTGCCTGTGAATAGGCTGCAGGGGGACGGTGAAGACCAGCAACATCCTTCAGGGGTGCCAACTTCCGTGTGGGACAAGGAGCCGGACGTGTGCCTTTTCGGAAAGAGGCCCTGCCGAGGACGAGAGCCATGAGATGTTCCTCCTCTGGGCAAGCCCGGTTCCCAGATCCTGTTGTGCCTGTGAATAGGCTGCAGGGGGACGGTGAAGACCAGCAACAGCTTTCAGGGCTGCCACCTTCCGTGTGGGACAAGGAGCCGGACGTGTGCCTTTCCAGAATCAGGCTCTGCCGAGGACGAGAGCCATGAGATGTTCCTCCTCTGGGCAAGCCCCGGTCCCAGATCCTGTTGTGCCTGTGAATAGGCTGCAGGGGGACGGTGAAGACCAGCAACACCTTTCAGGGCTGCCACCTTCCGTGTGGGACAAGGAGCCGGACGTGTGCCTTTCCAGAGTCAGACTCTGCCGAGGACGAGAGCCATGAGATGTTCCTCCTCTGGGCAAGCCCGGGTCCTGAATCCTGTTGTACCTGTGAATAGGTTGCAGGGGGACGGTGAAGACCAGCAACAGCTTTCAGGGCTGCCACCTTCCGTGTGGGACAAGGAGCCGGACGTGTGCCTTTTCGGAAAGAGGCCCTGCCTAGGACGAGAGCCATGAGATGTTCCTCCTCTGGGCAAGCCCGGGTCCCAGATCCTGTTGTACCTGTGAATAGCCTGCAGGGGGACGGTGAAGACCAGCAACAGCTTTCAGGGCTGCCACCTTCCGTGTGGGACAAGGAGCCGGACGTGTGCCTTTTCGGGAAGAGGCTCTGCCGAGGACAAGAGACATGATATGTTCCTCCTCTGGGCGTGCCCGGGTCCTGAATACTGTTGTGCCTTTGAATAGGCTGCAGGGGGACGGTGAAGACCAGCAACATCTTTCCGGCCTGCCACCTTCCGTGTGGGACAAGGAGCCGGACGTGTGCCTTTTCGGAAAGAGGCTCTGCCGAGGACGAGAGCCATGAGATGTTTCTCCTCTGGGCAAGCCCGGGTCCCAGATCCTGTCGTACCTGTGAATAGGCTGCAGGCGGATGGTGAAGACCAGCAACATCTTTCCAGCCTGACACGTTCCGTGTGGGACACGGAGCCGGACGTGTGCCTTTTCGGAAAGAGGCCCTGCCGAGGACAAGAGCCATGAGATGTTCCTCCTCTGGGCAAGCCCCGGTCCCAGATCCTGTTGTGCCTGTGAATAGGCTGCAGGGGGACGGTGAAGACCAGCAACATCTTTCCGGCCTGCCACCTTCCGTGTCGGAAAATGAGCCGGACGTATGACTTTTCAAAAATAGGCTCTGCCGAGGACGAGAGCCATGATATGTTCCTCCTCTGGGCAAGCCCGTGTCCTGAATCCTGTTGTACCTGTGAATAGGCTGCAGGGGGATGGTGAAGACCAGCAACAGCTTTCAGGACTGCCACCTTCCGTGTGGGACAAGGAGCCGGACGTGTGCCTTTTCGGAAACAGGCTCTGCCGAGGACGAGAGACTAACCCTGACCCTAACCCTAACCCTAACCCCTAACCGTAACCCTAAGCCCATCCCTAACGACCCTAACCCTAACCCTAACCCTAAGCCCTTAACACTAACCCTAACCCTAAACACTAACCCTAACCCTAACTGTAACCCTAACCCGGACCCTATCTCCTAACCCTAACCCTAACCCTAACCCCTAAGCCTAACCCTAAACCTAACCATAAACCTAACCCTAACCCTAACCCTAACCCTAACCCCAACCCTAACCCTAACCCTAACCCCTAACTGTAAACCTTTTCTGACAAGTTGCAGGATGTGTGCCGTTTCCGAAACAGGTTCTGCTGAGGACGAGAGCCATGAGATGTTCCTCCTCTGGGCAAGCCCGTAGCCCAGATCCTGTTGTGCCTGTGAATAGGCTGCAGGGGGACGGTGAAGACCAGCAACATCTTTCCAGCCTGCCACCTTCCGTGTGGGACACGGAGACGGACGTGTGCCTTTCCAGAATCAGACTCTGCACAGGACGAGAGCCATGAGATGTTCCTCCTCTGGGCAAGCCCGGGTCCCAGATCCTGTTGTGCCTGTGAATAGGCTGCAGGGGGACGGTGAAGACCAGCAACATCTTTCCGGACTGCCACCTTCCGTGTGGGACAAGGAGCCGGACGTGTGCCTTTCCAGAATCAGACTCTGCCGAGGACGAGAGCCATGAGATGTTCCTCCTCTGGGCAAGCCCGGGTCCTGAATACTGTTGTGCCTGTGAATAGGCTGCAGGGGGACGGTGAAGACCAGCAAAAGCTTCCAGGGCTGCCACCTTCCGTGTGGGACAAGGAGCCGGACGTGTGCCTTTCCGAAATCGGGCTCTGCCGAGGACGAGAGCCATGAAATGTTCCTCCTCTGGGCAAGCCCGGGTCCCAGATCCTGTTGTGCCTGTGAATAGGCTGCAGGGGGACGGTGAAGACCAGCAACATCCTTCAGGGGTGCCAACTTCCGTGTGGGACAAGGAGCCGGACGTGTGCCTTTTCGGAAAGAGGCCCTGCCGAGGACGAGAGCCATGATATGTTCCTCCTCTGGGCAAGCCCGGGTCCCAGATGCTGTTGTGCCTGTGAATAGGCTGCAGGGGGACGGTGAAGACCAGCAACAGCTTTCAGGGCTGCCACCTTCCGTGTGGGACAAGGAGCCGGACGTGTGCCTTTCCGGAATCAGGCTCTGCCGAGGACGAGAGACTAACCCTGACCCTAACCCTAACCCTAACCCCTAAGCCTAACCCTAAGCCCATCCCTAACGACCCTAACCCTAACCATAACCCTAAGCCCTTAACACTAACCCTAACCATAAACCCTAACCCTAACCCTAACTGTAACCCTAACCCGGACCCTACCTCCTAACCCTAACCCTAACCCTAACCCCTAAGCCTAACCCTAACCCTAACCCTAAACCTAACCCTAACCCTAACCCTAACCCCAACCCTAACCCTAACCCTAACCCCTAACTGTAAACCTTTTCTGACAAGTTGCAGGATGTGTGCCGTTTCCGAAACAGGTTCTGCTGAGGACGAGAGCCATAAGATGTTCCTCCTCTGGGCAAGCCCGTATCCCAGATCCTGTTGTGCCTGTGAATAGGCTGCAGGGGGACGGTGAAGACCAGCAACATCTTTCAGGGCTGCCACCTTCCGTGTGGGACAAGGAGCCGGACGTGTGCCTTTCCGGAATCAGGCTCTGCCGAGGACGAGAGCCATGAGATGTTCCTCCTCTAGGCAAGCCCGGGTCCCAGATCCTGTTGTGCCTGTGAATAGGCTGCAGGGGGACGGTGAAGACCAGCAACATCTTTCCAGCCTGCCACCTTCCGTGTGGGACAAGGAGCCGGACGTGTGCCTTTCCAGAATCAGACTCTGCCGAGGACGAGAGCCATGAGATGTTCCTCCTCTGGGCAAGCCCCGGTCCCAGATCCTGTTGTGCCTGTGAATAGGCTGCAGGGGGAAGGTGAAGACCAGCAACATCTTTCCGGCCTGCCACCTTCCGTGTGGGACAAGGAGCCGGACGTGTGCCTTTCCGGAATCAGGCTCTGCCGAGGACGAGAGACATGAGATGTTCCTCCTCTGGGCAAGCCCGGGTCCCAGATCCTGTTGTACCTGTGAATAAGCTGCAGGGGGACGGTGAAGACCAGCAACAGCTTTCAGGGCTGCCACCTTCCGTGTGGGACAAGGAGCCGGACGTGTGCCTTTTCGGGAAGAAGCTCTGCCGAGGACAAGAGCCATGAGATGTTCCTCCTCTGGGCAAGCCCGGGTCCCAGATCCTGTTGTGCCTGTGAATAGGCTGCAGGGGGACGGTGAAGACCAGCAACATCTTTCCGGACTGCCACCTTCCGTGTGGGACAAGGAGCCGGACGTGTGCCTTTTCGGAAATAGGCTCTGCCGAGGACGAGAGCCATGAGATGTTCCTCCTCTGGGCATGCCCGGGTCCTGAATCCTGTTGTGCCTGTGAATAGGCTGCAGGGGGACGGTGAAGACCAGCAACATCTTTCAGGGCTGCCACCTTCCGTGTGGGACAAGGAGCCGGACGTGTGCCTTTCCGGAATCAGGCTCTGCCGAGGACGAGAGCCATGAGATGTTCCTCCTCTAGGCAAGCCCGGGTCCCAGATCCTGTTGTGCCTGTGAATAGGCTGCAGGGGGACGGTGAAGACCAGCAACATCTTTCCAGCCTGCCACCTTCCGTGTGGGACAAGGAGCCGGACGTGTGCCTTTCCAGAATCAGACTCTGCCGAGGACGAGAGCCATGAGATGTTCCTCCTCTGGGCAAGCCCCGGTCCCAGATCCTGTTGTGCCTGTGAATAGGCTGCAGGGGGACGGTGAAGACCAGCAACATCTTTCCGGCCTGCCACCTTCCGTGTGGGAAAAGGAGCCGGACGTGTGCCTTTCCGGAATCAGGCTCTGCCGAGGACGAGAGACATGAGATGTTCCTCCCCTGGGCAAGCCCGGGTCCCAGATCCTGTTGTACCTGTGAATAAGCTGCAGGGGGACGGTGAAGACCAGCAACAGCTTTCAGGGCTGCCACCTTCCGTGTGGGACAAGGAGCCGGACGTGTGCCTTTTCGGGAAGAGGCACTGCCGAGGACAAGAGCCATGAGATGTTCCTCCTCTGGGCAAGCCTGGGTCCCAGATCCTGTTGTGCCTGTGAATAGGCTGCAGGGGGACGGTGAAGACCAGCAACATCTTTCCGGACTGCCACCTTCCGTGTGGGACAAGGAGCCGGACGTGTGCCTTTTCGGAAATAGGCTCTGCCGAGGACGAGAGCCATGAGATGTTCCTCCTCTGGGCATGCCCGGGTCCTGAATCCTGTTGTGCCTGTGAATAGGCTGCAGGGGGACGGTGAAGACCAGCAACATCTTTCAGGGCTGGCACCTTCCGTGTGGGACAAGGAGCCGGACGTGTGCCTTTCCGGAATCAGGCTCTGCCGAGGACGAGAGCCATGAGATGTTCCTCCTCTAGGCAAGCCCGGGTCCCAGATCCTGTTGTGCCTGTGAATAGGCTGCAGGGGGACGGTGAAGACCAGCAACATCTTTCCAGCCTGCCACCTTCCGTGTGGGACAAGGAGCCGGACGTGTGCCTTTCCAGAATCAGACTCTGCCGAGGACGAGAGCCATGAGATGTTCCTCCTCTGGGCAAGCCCCGGTCCCAGATCCTGTTGTGCCTGTGAATAGGCTGCAGGGGGACGGTGAAGACCAGCAACATCTTTCCGGCCTGCCACCTTCCGTGTGGGAAAAGGAGCCGGACGTGTGCCTTTCCGGAATCAGGCTCTGCCGAGGACGAGAGACATGAGATGTTCCTCCCCTGGGCAAGCCCGGGTCCCAGATCCTGTTGTACCTGTGAATAAGCTGCAGGGGGACGGTGAAGACCAGCAACAGCTTTCAGGGCTGCCACCTTCCGTGTGGGACAAGGAGCCGGACGTGTGCCTTTTCGGGAAGAGGCTCTGCCGAGGACAAGAGCCATGAGATGTTCCTCCTCTGGGCAAGCCTGGGTCCCAGATCCTGTTGTGCCTGTGAATAGGCTGCAGGGGGACGGTGAAGACCAGCAACATCTTTCCGGACTGCCACCTTCCGTGTGGGACAAGGAGCCGGACGTGTGCCTTTTCGGAAATAGGCTCTGCCGAGGACGAGAGCCATGAGATGTTCCTCCTCTGGGCATGCCCGGGTCCTGAATACTGTTGTGCCTGTGAATAGACTGCAGGGGGATGGTGAAGACCAGCAACAGCTTTCAGGGCTGCCACCTTCCGTGTGGAACAAGGAGCCGGACGTGTGCCTTTCCGGAATCAGGCTCTGCCGAGGACAAGAGGCATGAGATGTTCCTCCTCTGGGCAAGCCCGGGTCCCAGATCCTGTTGTGCCTGTGAATAGGCTGCAGGGGGACGGTGAAGACCAGCAACATCCTTCAGGGGTGCCACCTTCCGTGTGGGACAAGGAGCCGGACATGTGCCTTTTCGGAAACAGGCCCTGCCGAGGACGAGAGCCATGAGATGTTCCTCCTCTGGGCAAGCCCGCATCCTGAATCCTGTTGTACCTGTGAATAGGCTGCAGGGGGACGGTGAAGACCAGCAACTTCTTTAAGGGCTGCCACCTTCCGTGTGGGACAAGGAGCCGGACGTGTGCCTTTTCGGAAACAGGCTCTGCCGAGGACGAGAGACTAACCCTGACCCTAACCCTAACCCTAACCCCTAACCCTAACCCTAAGCCCATCCCTAATGACCCTAACCCTAACCGTAACCCTAAGCCCTTAACACTAACCCTAAACCTAAACCCTAACCCTAACCCTAACTGTAACCCTAACCCGGACCCTATCTCGTAACTCTAACCCTAACCCTAACCCCTAACCCTAACCGTAACCCTAACCACCTAACCCTAACACTCACCCTAACACCTAACACTAACCCTAATCCTAACCCCTAACCCTAACCCCTACCCTAACCCTAACCCTAATGGACCCTAACCCTAACCCTAACCCTAACCCCTAACCCTAACCCTAACCCTAATGGCCCTAAACCTAACCCTAACCCTGACCCTAACCCTAACCCTAAGCCTAACCCTAACCCCCTAACCCTAACCCTAACCCTAAACCTAACCCTAACCCTAACCCTAACCCTAACCCCAACCCTAACCCTAACCCCTAACTGTAAACCTTTTCTGACAAGTTGCAGGATGTGTGCCGTTTCCGAAACAGGTTCTGCTGAGGACGAGAGCCATGAGATGTTCCTCCTCTGGGCAAGCCCGTATCCCAGATCCTGTTGTGCCTGTGAATAGGCTGCAGGGGGACGGTGAAGACCAGCAACATCTTTCCAGCCTGCCACCTTCCGTGTGGGACACGGAGCCGGACGTGTGCCTTTCCAGAATCAGGCTCTGCCGAGGACGAGAGCCATGAGATGTTCCTCCTCTGGGCAAGCCCGGGTCCCAGATCCTGTTGTGCCTGTGAATAGGCTGCAGGGGGACGGTGAAGACCAGCAACAGCTTTCAGGGCTGCCACCTTCCGTGTGGGACAAAGAGCCGGACGTCTGCCTTTCCGAAATCGGGCTCTGCCGAGGACGAGAGCCATGAGATGTTCCTCCTCTGGGCAAGCCCGGGTCCCAGATCCTGTTGTGCCTGTGAATAGGCTGCAGGGGGACGGTGAAGACCAGCAACATCCTTCAGGGGTGCCAACTTCCGTGTGGGACAAGGAGCCGGACGTGTGCCTTTTCGGAAAGAGGCCCTGCCGAGGACGAGAGCCATGAGATGTTCCTCCTCTGGGCAAGCCCGGTTCCCAGATCCTGTTGTGCCTGTGAATAGGCTGCAGGGGGACGGTGAAGACCAGCAACAGCTTTCAGGGCTGCCACCTTCCGTGTGGGACAAGGAGCCGGACGTGTGCCTTTCCGGAATCAGGCTCTGCCGAGGACGAGAGACATGAGATGTTCCTCCTCTGGGCAAGCCCGGGTCCCAGATCCTGTTGTACCTGTGAATAAGCTGCAGGGGGACGGTGAAGACCAGCAACAGCTTTCAGGGCTGCCACCTTCCGTGTGGGACAAGGAGCCGGACGTGTGCCTTTTCGGGAAGAGGCTCTGCCGAGGACAAGAGCCATGAGATGTTCCTCCTCTGGGCAAGCCTGGGTCCCAGATCCTGTTGTGCCTGTGAATAGGCTGCAGGGGGACGGTGAAGACCAGCAACATCTTTCCTGACTGCCACCTTCCGTGTGGGACAAGGAGCCGGACGTGTGCCTTTTCGGAAATAGGCTCTGCCGAGGACGAGAGCCATGAGATGTTCCTCCTCTGGGCATGCCCGGGTCCTGAATCCTGTTGTGCCTGTGAATAGGCTGCAGGGGGATGGTGAAGACCAGCAACAGCTTTCAGGGCTGCCACCTTCCGTGTGGAACAAGGAGCCGGACGTGTGCCTTTCCGGAATCAGGCTCTGCCGAGGACAAGAGGCATGAGATGTTCCTCCTCTGGGCAAGCCCGGGTCCCAGATCCTGTTGTGCCTGTGAATAGGCTGCAGGGGGACGGTGAAGACCAGCAACATCCTTCAGGGGTGCCACCTTCCGTGTGGGACAAGGAGCCGGACATGTGCCTTTTTGGAAACAGGGCCTGCCGAGGACGAGAGCCATGAGATGTTCCTCCTCTGGGCACGCCCGCGTCCTGAATCCTGTTGTACCTGTGAATAGGCTGCAGGGGGACGGTGAAGACCAGCAACTTCTTTCAGGGCTGCCACCTTCCGTGTGGGACAAGGAGCCGGACGTGTGCCTTTTCGGAAACAGGCTCTGCCGAGGACAAGAGACATGATATGTTCCTCCTCTGGGCGTGCCCGGGTCCTGAATACTGTTGTGCCTTTGAATAGGCTGCAGGGGGACGGTGAAGACCAGCAACATCTTTCCGGCCTGCCACCTTCCGTGTGGGACAAGGTGTCGGACGTGTGCGTTTTCTGGAAGAGGCTCTGCCGAGGACGAGAGCCATGAGATGTTTCTCCTCTGGGCAAGCCCGGGTCCCAGATCCTGTCGCACCTGTGAATAGGCTGCAGGCGGATGGTGAAGACCAGCAACATCTTTCCAGCCTGACACGTTCCGTGTGGGACACGGAGCCGGACGTGTGCCTTTTCGGAAAGAGGCCCTGCCGAGGACAAGAGCCATGAGATGTTCCTCCTCTGGGCAAGCCCCGGTCCCAGATCCTGTTGTGCCTGTGAATAGGCTGCAGGGGGACGGTGAAGACCAGCAACATCTTTCCGGCCTGCCACCTTCCGTGTCGGAAAATGAGCCGGACGTATGACTTTTAAAAAATAGGCTCTGCCGAGGACGAGAGCCATGATATGTTCCTCCTCTGGGCAAGCCCGTGTCCTGAATCCTGTTGTACCTGTGAATAGGCTGCAGGGGGACGGTGAAGACCAGCAACAGCTTTCAGGGCTGCCACCTTCCGTGTGGGACAAGGAGCCGGACGTGTGCCTTTTCGGAAACAGGCTCTGCCGAGGACGAGAGACTAACCCTGACCCTAACCCTAACCCTAACCCCTAACCCTAACCCTAAGCCCATCCCTAACGACCCTAACCCTAACCCTAACCCTAAGCCCTTAACACTAACCCTAACCCTAAACAATAACCCTAACCTTAACTATAACCCTAACCCGGACCCTATCTCCTAACACTAACCCTAACCCTAACCCCTAAGCCTAACCCTAAACCTAACCATAAACCTAACCCTAACCCTAACCCTAACCCTAACCCCAACCCTAACCCTAACCCTAACCCCTAACTGTAAACCTTTTCTGACAAGTTGCAGGATGTGTGCCGTTTCCGAAACAGGTTCTGCTGAGGACGAGAGCCATGAGATGTTCCTCCTCTGGGCAAGCCCGTAGCCCAGATCCTGTTGTGCCTGTGAATAGGCTGCAGGGGGACGGTGAAGACCAGCAACATCTTTCAGGGCTGCCACCTTCCGTGTGGGACAATGAGCCGAACGTGTGCCTTTCCGGAATCAGGCTCTGCCGAGGACGAGAGCCATGAGATGTTCCTCCTCTGGGCAAGCCCGGGTCCCAGATCCTGTTGTGCCTTTGAATAGGCTGCAGGGGGACGGTGAAGACCAGCAACATCGTTCCAGCCTGCCACCTTCCGTGTGGGACACGGAGCCGGACGTGTGCCTTTCCAGAATCAGACTCTGCACAGGACGAGAGCCATGAGATGTTCCTCCTCTGGGCAAGCCCTGGTCCCAGATCCTGTTGTGCCTGTGAATAGGCTGCAGGGGGACGGTGAAGACCAGCAACATCTTTCCGGACTGCCACCTTCCGTGTGGGACAAGGAGCCGGACGTGTGCCTTTCCAGAATCAGACTCTGCCGAGGACGAGAGCCATGAGATGTTCCTCCTCTTGGCAAGCCCGGGTCCTGAATACTGTTGTGCCTGTGAATAGGCTGCAGGGGGACGGTGAAGACCAGCAACATCTTTCAGGGCTGCCACCTTCCGTGTGGGACAAGGAGCCGGACGTATGACTTTTCAAAAATAGGCTCTGCCGAGGACGAGAGCCATGATATGTTCCTCCTCTGGGCAAGCCCGGGTCCTGAATACTGTTGTACCTGTGAATAGGCTGCAGGGGGACGGTGAAGACCAGCAACATCTTTCAGGGCTGCCACCTTCCGTGTGGGACAAGGAGCCGGACGTGTGCCTTTTCGGAAAGAGGCCCTGCCGAGGACGAGAGCCATGAGATGTTCCTCCTCTAGGCAAGCCCGGGACCCAGATCCTGTTGTGCCTGTGAATAGGCTGCAGGGGGACGGTGAAGACCAGCAACATCTTTCCAGCCTGCCACCTTCCGTGTGGGACACGGAGCCGGACGTGTGCCTTTCCAGAATCAAGCTCTGCCGAGGACGAGAGCCATGAGATGTTCCTCCTCTGGGCAAGCCCTGGTCCCAGATCCTGTTGTGCCTGTGAATAGGCTGCAGGGGGACGGTGAAGACCAGCAACATCTTTCAGGGCTGCCACCTTCCGTGTGGGACAAGGAGCCGGACGTGTGCCTTTTCGGAAAGAGGCCCTGCCGAGGACGAGAGCCATGAGATGTTCCTCCTCTGGGCAAGCCCGGGTCCTGAATACTGTTGTGCCTGTGAATAGGCTGCAGGGGGACGGTGAAGACCAGCAACAGCTTTCAGGGCTGCCACCTTCCGTGTGGGACAAGGAGCCGGACGTGTGCCTTTCCGAAATCGGGCTCTGCCGAGGACGAGAGCCATGAAATGTTCCTCCTCTGGGCAAGCCCGGGTCCCAGATCCTGTTGTGCCTGTGAATAGGCTGCAGGGGGACGGTGAAGACCAGCAACATCCTTCAGGGGTGCCAACTTCCGTGTGGGACAAGGAGCCGGACGTGTGCCTTTTCGGAAAGAGGCCCTGCCGAGGACGAGAGCCATGAGATGTTCCTCCTCTGGGCAAGCCCGGGTCCCAGATGCTGTTGTGCCTGTGAATAGGCTGCAGGGGGACGGTGAAGACCAGCAACAGCTTTCAGGGCTGCCACCTTCCGTGTGGGACAAGGAGCCGGACGTGTGCCTTTCCGGAATCAGGCTCTGCCGAGGACGAGAGACTAACCCTGACCCTAACCCTAACCCTAACCCCTAAGCCTAACCCTAAGCCCATCCCTAACGACCCTAAACCTAACCATAACCCTAAGCCCTTAACACTAACCCTAACCATAAACCCTAACCCTAACCCTAACTGTAACCCTAACCCGGACCCTACCTCCTAACCCTAACCCTAACCCTAACCCCTAAGCCTAACCCTAACCCTAACCCTAAACCTAACCCTAACCCTAACCCTAACCCCAACCCTAACCCTAACCCTAACCCCTAACTGTAAACCTTTTCTGACAAGTTGCAGGATGTGTGCCGTTTCCGAAACAGGTTCTGCTGAGGACGAGAGCCATGAGATGTTCCTCCTCTGGGCAAGCCCGGGTCCCAGATCCTGTTGTGCCTGTGAATAGGCTGCAGGGGGACGGTGAAGACCAGCAACATCTTTCCAGCCTGCCACCTTCCGTGTGGGACAAGGAGCCGGACGTGTGCCTTTCCAGAATCAGGCTCTGCCGAGGACGAGATCCATGAGATGTTCCTCCTCTGGGCAAGCCCGGGTCCCAGATCCTGTTGTGCCTGTGAATAGGCTGCAGGGGGACGGTGAAGACCAGCAACATCTTTCCGGCCTGCCACCTTCCGTGTGGGACAAGGTGCCGGACGTGTGCCTTTCCAGAATCAGACTCTGCCGAGGACGAGAGCCATGAGATGTTCCTCCTCTGGGCAAGCCCGGGTCCCAGATCCTGTTGTGCCTGTGAATAGGCTGCAGGGGGACGGTGAAGACCAGCAACATCTTTCAGGGCTGCCACCTTCCGTGTGGGACAAGGAGCCGGACGTGTGCCTTTCCGGAATCAGGCTCTGCCGAGGACGGGAGACATGAGATGTTCCTCCTCTGGGCAAGCCCGGGTCCCAGATCCTGTTGTACCTGTGAATAAGCTGCAGGGGGACGGTGAAGACCAGCAACAGCTTTCAGGGCTGCCACCTTTCGTGTGGGACAAGGAGCCGGACGTGTGCCTTTTCGGAAATAGGCTCTGCCGAGGACGAGAGCCATGAGATGTTCCTCCTCTGGGCATGCCCGGGTCCTGAATCCTGTTGTGCCTGTGAATAGGCTGCAGGGGGATGGTGAAGACCAGCAACAGCTTTCAGGGCTGCCACCTTCCGTGTGGAACAAGGAGCCGGACGTGTGCCTTTCCGGAATCAGGCTCTGCCGAGGACAAGAGGCATGAGATGTTCCTCCTCTGGGCAAGCCCGGGTCCCAGATCCTGTTGTGCCTGTGAATAGGCTGCAGGGGGACGGTGAAGACCAGCAACATCCTTCAGGGGTGCCACCTTCCGTGTGGGACAAGGAGCCGGACATGTGCCTTTTCGGAAACAGGGCCTGCCGAGGACGAGAGCCATGAGATGTTCCTCCTCTGGGCAAGCCCGCGTCCTGAATCCTGTTGTACCTGTGAATAGGCTGCAGGGGGACGGTGAAGACCAGCAACTTCTTTCAGGGCTGCCACCTTCCGTGTGGGACAAGGAGCCGGACGTGTGCCTTTTCGGAAACAGGCTCTGCCGAGGACAAGAGACATGATATGTTCCTCCTCTGGGCGTGCCCGGGTCCTGAATACTGTTGTGCCTTTGAATAGGCTGCAGGGGGACGGTGAAGACCAGCAACATCTTTCCGGCCTGCCACCTTCCGTGTGGGACAAGGTGTCGGACGTGTGCCTTTTCGGAAAGAGGCCCTGCCGAGGACAAGAGCCATGAGATGTTCCTCCTCTGGGCAAGCCCCGGTCCCAGATCCTGTTGTGCCTGTGAATAGGCTGCAGGGGGACGGTGAAGACCAGCAACATCTTTCCGGCCTGCCTCCTTCCGTGTCGGAAAATGAGCCGGACGTATGACTTTTCAAAAATAGGCTCTGCCGAGGACGAGAGCCATGATATGTTCCTCCTCTGGGCAAGCCCGTGTCCTGAATCCTGTTGTACCTGTGAATAGGCTGCAGGGGGACGGTGAAGACCAGCAACAGCTTTCAGGGCTGCCACCTTCCGTGTGGGACAAGGAGCCGGAAGTGTGCCTTTTCGGAAACAGGCTCTGCCGAGGACGAGAGACTAACCCTGACCGTAAACCTAACCCTAACCCCTAACCCTAACCCTAAGCCCATCCCTAACGACCCTAACCCTAACCCTAACCCTAAGCCCTTAACACTAACCCTAACCCTAAACAATAACCCTAACCCTAACTGTAACCCTAACCCGGACCCTATCTCCTAACACTAACCCTAACCCTAACCCCTAAGCCTAACCCTAACCCTAACCCTAAACCTAACCCTAACCCTAACCCTAACCCTAACCCCAACCCTAACCCTAACCCTAACCCCTAACTGTAAACCTTTTCTGACAAGTTGCAGGATGTGTGCCGTTTCCGAAACAGGTTCTGCTGAGGACGAGAGCCATGAGATGTTCCTCCTCTGGGCAAGCCCGTAGCCCAGATCCTGTTGTGCCTGTGAATAGGCTGCAGGGGGACGGTGAAGACCAGCAACATCTTTCAGGGCTGCCACCTTCCGTGTGGGACAATGAGCCGAACGTGTGCCTTTCCGGAATCAGGCTCTGCCGAGGACGAGAGCCATGAGATGTTCCTCCTCTGGGCAAGCCCGGGTCCCAGATCCTGTTGTGCCTTTGAATAGGCTGCAGGGGGACGGTGAAGACCAGCAACATCGTTCCAGCCTGCCACCTTCCGTGTGGGACACGGAGCCGGACGTGTGCCTTTCCAGAATCAGACTCTGCACAGGACGAGAGCCATGAGATGTTCCTCCTCTGGGCAAGCCCTGGTCCCAGATCCTGTTGTGCCTGTGAATAGGCTGCAGGGGGACGGTGAAGACCAGCAACATCTTTCCGGACTGCCACCTTCCGTGTGGGACACGGAGCCGGACGTGTGCCTTTCCAGAATCAGACTCTGCCGAGGACGAGAGCCATGAGATGTTCCTCCTCTTGGCAAGCCCGGGTCCTGAATACTGTTGTGCCTGTGAATAGGCTGCAGGGGGACGGTGAAGACCAGCAACATCTTTCAGGGCTGCCACCTTCCGTGTGGGACAAGGAGCCGGACGTATGACTTTTCAAAAATAGGCTCTGCCGAGGACGAGAGCCATGATATGTTCCTCCTCTGGGCAAGCCCGGGTCCTGAATCCTGTTGTGCCTGTGAATAGGCTGCAGGGGGACGGTGAAGACCAGCAACATCTTTCAGGGCTGCCACCTTCCGTGTGGGACAAGGAGCCGGACGTGTGCCTTTTCGGAAAGAGGCCCTGCCGAGGACGAGAGCCATGAGATGTTCCTCCTCTAGGCAAGCCCGGGACCCAGATCCTGTTGTGCCTGTGAATAGGCTGCAGGGGGACGGTGAAGACCAGCAACATCTTTCCAGCCTGCCACCTTCCGTGTGGGACACGGAGCCGGACGTGTGCCTTTCCAGAATCAAGCTCTGCCGAGGACGAGAGCCATGAGATGTTCCTCCTCTGGGCAAGCCCTGGTCCCAGATCCTGTTGTGCCTGTGAATAGGCTGCAGGGGGACGGTGAAGACCAGCAACATCTTTCAGGGCTGCCACCTTCCGTGTGGGACAAGGAGCCGGACGTGTGCCTTTTCGGAAAGAGGCCCTGCCGAGGACGAGAGCCATGAGATGTTCCTCCTCTGGGCAAGCCCGGGTCCTGAATACTGTTGTGCCTGTGAATAGGCTGCAGGGGGACGGTGAAGACCAGCAACAGCTTTCAGGGCTGCCACCTTCCGTGTGGGACAAGGAGCCGGACGTGTGCCTTTCCGAAATCGGGCTCTGCCGAGGACGAGAGCCATGAAATGTTCCTCCTCTGGGCAAGCCCGGGTCCCAGATCCTGTTGTGCCTGTGAATAGGCTGCAGGGGGACGGTGAAGACCAGCAACATCCTTCAGGGGTGCCAACTTCCGTGTGGGACAAGGAGCCGGACGTGTGCCTTTTCGGAAAGAGGCCCTGCCGAGGACGAGAGCCATGATATGTTCCTCCTCTGGGCAAGCCCGGGTCCCAGATGCTGTTGTGCCTGTGAATAGGCTGCAGGGGGACGGTGAAGACCAGCAACAGCTTTCAGGGCTGCCACCTTCCGTGTGGGACAAGGAGCCGGACGTGTGCCTTTCCGGAATCAGGCTCTGCCGAGGACGAGAGACTAACCCTGACCCTAACCCTAACCGTAACCCCTAAGCCTAACCCTAAGCCCATCCCTAACGACCCTAACCCTAACCATAACCCTAAGCCCTTAACACTAACCCTAACCATAAACCCTAACCCTAACCCTAACTGTAACCCTAACCCGGACCCTACCTCCTAACCCTAACCCTAACCCTAACCCCTAAGCCTAACCCTAACCCTAACCCTAAACCTAACCCTAACCCTAACCCTAACCCCAACCCTAACCCTAACCCTAACCCCTAACTGTAAACCTTTTCTGACAAGTTGCAGGATGTGTGCCGTTTCCGAAACAGGTTCTGCTGAGGACGAGATCCATGAGATGTTCCTCCTCTGGGCAAGCCCGTATCCCAGATCCTGTTGTGCCTGTGAATAGGCTGCAGGGGGACGGTGAAGACCAGCAACATCTTTCAGGGCTGCCACCTTCCTTGTGGGACAATGAGCCGAACGTGTGCCTTTCCGGAATCAGGCTCTGCCGAGGACGAGAGCCATGAGATGTTCCTCCTCTGGGCAAGCCCGGGTCCCAGATCCTGTTGTGCCTTTGAATAGGCTGCAGGGGGACGGTGAAGACCAGCAACATCGTTCCAGCCTGCCACCTTCCGTGTGGGACACGGAGCCGGACGTGTGCCTTTCCAGAATCAGACTCTGCACAGGACGAGAGCCATGAGATGTTCCTCCTCTGGGCAAGCCCTGGTCCCAGATCCTGTTGTGCCTGTGAATAGGCTGCAGGGGGACGGTGAAGACCAGCAACATCTTTCCGGACTGCCACCTTCCGTGTGGGACAAGGAGCCGGACGTGTGCCTTTCCAGAATCAGACTCTGCCGAGGACGAGAGGCATGAGATGTTCCTCCTCTTGGCAAGCCCGGGTCCTGAATACTGTTGTGCCTGTGAATAGGCTGCAGGGGGACGGTGAAGACCAGCAACATCTTTCAGGGCTGCCACCTTCCGTGTGGGACAAGGAGCCGGACGTATGACTTTTCAAAAATAGGCTCTGCCGAGGACGAGAGCCATGATATGTTCCTCCTCTGGGCAAGCCCGGGTCCTGAATACTGTTGTACCTGTGAATAGGCTGCAGGGGGACGGTGAAGACCAGCAACATCTTTCAGGGCTGCCACCTTCCGTGTGGGACAAGGAGCCGGACGTGTGCCTTTCCGGAATCAGGCTCTGCCGAGGACGAGAGCCATGAGATGTTCCTCCTCTAGGCAAGCCCGGGTCCCAGATCCTGTTGTGCCTGTGAATAGGCTGCAGGGGGACGGTGAAGACCAGCAACATCTTTCCAGCCTGCCACCTTCCGTGTGGGACACGGAGCCGGACGTGTGCCTTTCCAGAATCAAGCTCTGCCGAGGACGAGAGCCATGAGATGTTCCTCCTCTGGGCAAGCCCTGGTCCCAGATCCTGTTGTGCCTGTGAATAGGCTGCAGGGGGACGGTGAAGACCAGCAACATCCTTCAGGGGTGCCAACTTCCGTGTGGGACAAGGAGCCGGACGTGTGCCTTTCCAGAATCAGACTCTGCCGAGGACGAGAGCCATGAGATGTTCCTCCTCTGGGCAAGCCCGGGTCCTGAATACTGTTGTGCCTGTGAATAGGCTGCAGGGGGACGGTGAAGACCAGCAACAGCTTTCAGGGCTGCCACCTTCCGTGTGGGACAAGGAGCCGGACGTGTGCCTTTCCGAAATCGGGCTCTGCCGAGGACGAGAGCCATGAAATGTTCCTCCTCTGGGCAAGCCCGGGTCCCAGATCCTGTTGTGCCTGTGAATAGGCTGCAGGGGGACGGTGAAGACCAGCAACATCCTTCAGGGGTGCCAACTTCCGTGTGGGACAAGGAGCCGGACGTGTGCCTTTTCGGAAAGAGGCCCTGCCGAGGACGAGAGCCATGATATGTTCCTCCTCTGGGCAAGCCCGGGTCCCAGATGCTGTTGTGCCTGTGAATAGGCTGCAGGGGGACGGTGAAGACCAGCAACAGCTTTCAGGGCTGCCACCTTCCGTGTGGGACAAGGAGCCGGACGTGTGCCTTTCCGGAATCAGGCTCTGCCGAGGACGAGAGACTAACCCTGACCCTAACCCTAACCCTAACCCCTAAGCCTAACCCTAAGCCCATCCCTAACGACCCTAACCCTAACCATAACCCTAAGCCCTTAACACTAACCCTAACCATAAACCCTAACCCTAACCCTAACTGTAACCCTAACCCGGACCCTACCTCCTAACCCTAACCCTAACCCTAACCCCTAAGCCTAACCCTAACCCTAACCCTAAACCTAACCCTAACCCTAACCCTAACCCCAACCCTAACCCTAACCCTAACCCCTAACTGTAAACCTTTTCTGACAAGTTGCAGGATGTGTGCCGTTTCCGAAACAGGTTCTGCTGAGGACGAGATCCATGAGATGTTCCTCCTCTGGGCAAGCCCGTATCCCAGATCCTGTTGTGCCTGTGAATAGGCTGCAGGGGGACGGTGAAGACCAGCAACAGCTTTCAGGGCTGCCACCTTCCGTGTGGGACAAGGAGCCGGACGTGTGCCTTTCCGGAATCAGGCTCTGCCGAGGACGAGAGCCATGAGATGTTCCTCCTCTGGGCAAGCCCGGGTCCCAGATCCTGTTGTGCCTTTGAATAGGCTGCAGGGGGACGGTGAAGACCAGCAACATCGTTCCAGCCTGCCACCTTCCGTGTGGGACACGGAGCCGGACGTGTGCCTTTCCAGAATCAGACTCTGCACAGGACGAGAGCCATGAGATGTTCCTCCTCTGGGCAAGCCCGGGTCCTGAATACTGTTGTGCCTGTGAATAGGCTGCAGGGGGACGGTGAAGACCAGCAAAAGCTTTCAGGGCTGCCACCTTCCGTGTGGGACAAGGAGCCGGACGTGTGCCTTTCCGAAATCGGGCTCTGCCGAGGACGAGAGCCATGAAATGTTCCTCCTCTGGGCAAGCCCGGGTCCCAGATCCTGTTGTGCCTGTGAATAGGCTGCAGGTGGACGGTGAAGACCAGCAACATCCTTCAGGGGTGCCAACTTCCGTGTGGGACAAGGAGCCGGACGTGTGCCTTTTCGGAAAGAGGCCCTGCCGAGGACGAGAGCCATGATATGTTCCTCCTCTGGGCAAGCCCGGGTCCCAGATGCTGTTGTGCCTGTGAATAGGCTGCAGGGGGACGGTGAAGACCAGCAACAGCTTTCAGGGCTGCCACCTTCCGTGTGGGACAAGGAGCCGGACGTGTGCCTTTCCGGAATCAGGCTCTGCCGAGGACGAGAGACTAACCCTGACCCTAACCCTAACCCTAACCCCTAAGCCTAACCCTAAGCCCATCCCTAACGACCCTAACCCTAACCATAACCCTAAGCCCTTAACACTAACCCTAACCATAAACCCTAACCCTAACCCTAACTGTAACCCTAACCCTAACTTTAACCCTAACCCGGACCCTACCTCCTAACCCTAACCCTAACCCTAACCCCTAAGCCTAACCCTAACCCTAACCCTAAACCTAACCCTAACCCTAACCCTAACCCCAACCCTAACCCTAACCCTAACCCCTAACTGTAAACCTTTTCTGACAAGTTGCAGGATGTGTGCCGTTTCCGAAACAGGTTCTGCTGAGGACGAGATCCATGAGATGTTCCTCCTCTGGGCAAGCCCGTATCCCAGATCCTGTTGTGCCTGTGAATAGGCTGCAGGGGGACGGTGAAGACCAGCAACAGCTTTCAGGGCTGCCACCTTCCGTGTGGGACAAGGAGCCGGACGTGTGCCTTTCCGGAATCAGGCTCTGCCGAGGACGAGAGCCATGAGATGTTCCTCCTCTGGGCAAGCCCGGGTCCCAGATCCTGTTGTGCCTGTGAATAGGCTGCAGGGGGACGGTGAAGACCAGCAACATCTTTCCAGCCTGCCACCTTCCGTGTGGGACAAGGAGCCGGACGTGTGCCTTTCCAGAATCAGGCTCTGCCGAGGACGAGTTCCATGAGATGTTCCTCCTCTGGGCAAGCCCCGGTCCCAGATCCTGTTGTGCCTGTGAATAGGCTGCAGGGGGACGGTGAAGACCAGCAACATCTTTCCGGCATGCCACCTTCCGTGTGGGACAAGGTGCCGGACGTGTGCCTTTCCAGAATCAGACTCTGCCGAGGACGAGAGCCATGAGATGTTCCTCCTCTGGGCAAGCCCGGGTCCCAGATCCTGTTGTGCCTGTGAATAGGCTGCAGGGGGACGGTGAAGACCAGCAACATCTTTCAGGGCTGCCACCTTCCGTGTGGGACAAGGAGCCGGACGTGTGCCTTTCCGGAATCAGGCTCTGCCGAGGACGAGAGACATGAGATGTTCCTCCTCTGGGCAAGCCCGGGTCCCAGATCCTGTTGTACCTGTGAATAAGCTGCAGGGGGACGGTGAAGACCAGCAACAGCTTTCAGGACTGCCACCTTCCGTGTGGGACAAGGAGCCGGACGTGTGCCTTTTCGGGAAGAGGCTCTGCCGAGGACAAGAGCCATGAGATGTTCCTCCTCTGGGCAAGCCTGGGTCCCAGATCCTGTTGTGCCTGTGAATAGGCTGCAGGGGGACGGTGAAGACCAGCAACATCTTTCCTGACTGCCACCTTCCGTGTGGGACAAGGAGCCGGACGTGTGCCTTTTCGGAAATAGGCTCTGCCGAGGACGAGAGCCATGAGATGTTCCTCCTCTGGGCATGCCCGGGTCCTGAATCCTGTTGTGCCTGTGAATAGGCTGCAGGGGGATGGTGAAGACCAGCAACAGCTTTCAGGGCTGCCACCTTCCGTGTGGAACAAGGAGCCGGACGTGTGCCTTTCCGGAATCAGGCTCTGCCGAGGACAAGAGGCATGAGATGTTCCTCCTCTGGGCAAGCCCGGGTCCCAGATCCTGTTGTGCCTGTGAATAGGCTGCAGGGGGACGGTGAAGACCAGCAACATCCTTCAGGGGTGCCACCTTCCGTGTGGGACAAGGAGCCGGACGTGTGCCTTTTCGGAAACAGGCTCTGCCGAGGACAAGAGACATGATATGTTCCTCCTCTGGGCGTGCCCGGGTCCTGAATACTGTTGTGCCTTTGAATAGGCTGCAGGGGGACGGTGAAGACCAGCAACATCTTTCCGGCCTGCCACCTTCCGTGTGGGACAAGGTGTCGGACGTGTGCGTTTTCTGGAAGAGGCTCTGCCGAGGACGAGAGCCATGAGATGTTTCTCCTCTGGGCAAGCCCGGGTCCCAGATCCTGTCGTACCTGTGAATAGGCTGCAGGCGGATGGTGAAGACCAGCAACATCTTTCCAGCCTGACACGTTCCGTGTGGGACACGGAGCCGGACGTGTGCCTTTTCGGAAAGAGGCCCTGCCGAGGACAAGAGCCATGAGATGTTCCTCCTCTGGGCAAGCCCCGGTCCCAGATCCTGTTGTGCCTGTGAATAGGCTGCAGGGGGACGGTGAAGACCAGCAACATCTTTCCGGACTGCCACCTTCCGTGTGGGACAAGGAGCCGGACGTGTGCCTTTCCAAAATCAGACTCTGCCGAGGACGAGAGCCATGAGATGTTCCTCCTCTTGGCAAGCCCGGGTCCTGAATACTGTTGTGCCTGTGAATAGGCTGCAGGGGGACGGTGAAGACCAGCAACATCTTTCAGGGCTGCCACATTCCGTGTGGGACAAGGAGCCGGACGTATGACTTTTCAAAAATAGGCTCTGCCGAGGACGAGAGCCATGATATGTTCCTCCTCTGGGCAAGCCCGGGTCCTGAATACTGTTGTACCTGTGAATAGGCTGCAGGGGGACGGTGAAGACCAGCAACATCTTTCAGGGCTGCCACCTTCCGTGTGGGACAAGGAGCCGGACGTGTGCCTTTCCGGAATCAGGCTCTGCCGAGGACGAGAGCCATGAGATGTTCCTCCTCTAGGCAAGCCCGGGTCCCAGATCCTGTTGTGCCTGTGAATAGGCTGCAGGGGGACGGTGAAGACCAGCAACATCTTTCCAGCCTGCCACCTTCCGTGTGGGACACGGAGCCGGACGTGTGCCTTTCCAGAATCAAGCTCTGCCGAGGACGAGAGCCATGAGATGTTCCTCCTCTGGGCAAGCCCGGGTCCTGAATACTGTTGTGCCTGTGAATAGGCTGCAGGGGGACGGTGAAGACCAGCAACAGCTTTCAGGGCTGCCACCTTCCGTGTGGGACAAGGAGCCGGACGTGTGCCTTTCCGAAATCGGGCTCTGCCGAGGACGAGAGCCATGAAATGTTCCTCCTCTGGGCAAGCCCGGGTCCCAGATCCTGTTGTGCCTGTGAATAGGCTGCAGGTGGACGGTGAAGACCAGCAACATCCTTCAGGGGTGCCAACTTCCGTGTGGGACAAGGAGCCGGACGTGTGCCTTTTCGGAAAGAGGCCCTGCCGAGGACGAGAGCCATGATATGTTCCTCCTCTGGGCAAGCCCGGGTCCCAGATGCTGTTGTGCCTGTGAATAGGCTGCAGGGGGACGGTGAAGACCAGCAACAGCTTTCAGGGCTGCCACCTTCCGTGTGGGACAAGGAGCCGGACGTGTGCCTTTCCGGAATCAGGCTCTGCCGAGGACAAGAGACTAACCCTGACCCTAACCCTAACCCTAACCCCTAAGCCTAACCCTAAGCCCATCCCTAACGACCCTAACCCTAACCATAACCCTAAGCCCTTAACACTAACCCTAACCATAAACCCTAACCCTAACCCTAACTGTAACCCTAACCCGGACCCTACCTCCTAACCCTAACCCTAACCCTAACCCCTAAGCCTAACCCTAACCCTAACCCTAAACCTAACCCTAACCCTAACCCTAACCCCAACCCTAACCCTAACCCTAACCCCTAACTGTAAACCTTTTCTGACAAGTTGCAGGATGTGTGCCGTTTCCGAAACAGGTTCTGCTGAGGACGAGAGCCATGAGATGTTCCTCCTCTGGGCAAGCCCGTATCCCAGATCCTGTTGTGCCTGTGAATAGGCTGCAGGGGGACGGTGAAGACCAGCAACAGCTTTCAGGGCTGCCACCTTCCGTGTGGGACAAGGAGCCGGACGTGTGCCTTTCCGGAATCAGGCTCTGCCGAGGACGAGAGCCATGAGATGTTCCTCCTCTGGGCAAGCCCGGGTCCCAGATCCTGTTGTGCCTGTGAATAGGCTGCAGGGGGACGGTGAAGACCAGCAACATCTTTCCAGCCTGCCACCTTCCGTGTGGGACACGGAGCCGGACGTGTGCCTTTCCAGAATCAGGCTCTGCCGAGGACGAGATCCATGAGATGTTCCTCCTCTGGGCAAGCCCCGGTCCCAGATCCTGTTGTGCCTGTGAATAGGCTGCAGGGGGACGGTGAAGACCAGCAACATCTTTCCGGCCTGCCACCTTCCGTGTGGGACAAGGTGCCGGACGTGTGCCTTTCCAGAATCAGACTCTGCCGAGGACGAGAGCCATGAGATGTTCCTCCTCTGGGCAAGCCCGGGTCCCAGATCCTGTTGTGCCTGTGAATAGGCTGCAGGGGGACGGTGAAGACCAGCAACATCTTTCAGGGCTGCCACCTTCCGTGTGGGACAAGGAGCCGGACGTGTGCCTTTCCGGAATCAGGCTCTGCCGAGGACGAGAGACATGAGATGTTCCTCCTCTGGGCAAGCCCGGGTCCCAGATCCTGTTGTACCTGTGAATAAGCTGCAGGGGGACGGTGAAGACCAGCAACAGCTTTCAGGGCTGCCACCTTCCGTGTGGGACAAGGAGCCGGACGTGTGCCTTTTCGGGAAGAGGCTCTGCCGAGGACAAGAGCCATGAGATGTTCCTCCTCTGGGCAAGCCTGGGTCCCAGATCCTGTTGTGCCTGTGAATAGGCTGCAGGGGGACGGTGAAGACCAGCAACATCTTTCCTGACTGCCACCTTCCGTGTGGGACAAGGAGCCGGACGTGTGCCTTTTCGGAAATAGGCTCTGCCGAGGACGAGAGCCATGAGATGTTCCTCCTCTGGGCATGCCCGGGTCCTGAATCCTGTTGTGCCTGTGAATAGGCTGCAGGGGGATGGTGAAGACCAGCAACAGCTTTCAGGGCTGCCACCTTCCGTGTGGAACAAGGAGCCGGACGTGTGCCTTTCCGGAATCAGGCTCTGCCGAGGACAAGAGGCATGAGATGTTCCTCCTCTGGGCAAGCCCGGGTCCCAGATCCTGTTGTGCCTGTGAATAGGCTGCAGGGGGACGGTGAAGACCAGCAACATCCTTCAGGGGTGCCACCTTCCGTGTGGGACAAGGAGCCGGACATGTGCCTTTTTGGAAACAGGGCCTGCCGAGGACGAGAGCCATGAGATGTTCCTCCTCTGGGCAAGCCCGCGTCCTGAATCCTGTTGTACCTGTGAATAGGCTGCAGGGGGACGGTGAAGACCAGCAACTTCTTTCAGGGCTGCCACCTTCCGTGTGGGACAAGGAGCCGGACGTGTGCCTTTTCGGAAACAGGCTCTGCCGAGGACAAGAGACATGATATGTTCCTCCTCTGGGCGTGCCCGGGTCCTGAATACTGTTGTGCCTTTGAATAGGCTGCAGGGGGACGGTGAAGACCAGCAACATCTTTCCGGCCTGCCACCTTCCGTGTGGGACAAGGTGTCGGACGTGTGCGTTTTCTGGAAGAGGCTCTGCCGAGGACGAGAGCCATGAGATGTTTCTCCTCTGGGCAAGCCCGGGTCCCAGATCCTGTCGTACCTGTGAATAGGCTGCAGGGGGACGGTGAAGACCAGCAACATCTTTCAGGGCTGCCACCTTCCGTGTGGGACAAGGAGCCGGACGTGTGCCTTTCCGGAATCAGGCTCTGCCGAGGACGAGAGCCATGAGATGTTCCTCCTCTAGGCAAGCCCGGGTCCCAGATCCTGTTGTGCCTGTGAATAGGCTGCAGGGGGACGGTGAAGACCAGCAACATCTTTCCAGCCTGCCACCTTCCGTGTGGGACACGGAGCCGGACGTGTGCCTTTCCAGAATCAAGCTCTGCCGAGGACGAGAGCCATGAGATGTTCCTCCTCTGGGCAAGCCCGGGTCCTGAATACTGTTGTGCCTGTGAATAGGCTGCAGGGGGACGGTGAAGACCAGCAACAGCTTTCAGGGCTGCCACCTTCCGTGTGGGACAAGGAGCCGGACGTGTGCCTTTACGAAATCGGGCTCTGCCGAGGACGAGAGCCATGAAATGTTCCTCCTCTGGGCAAGCCCGGGTCCCAGATCCTGTTGTGCCTGTGAATAGGCTGCAGGTGGACGGTGAAGACCAGCAACATCCTTCAGGGGTGCCAACTTCCGTGTGGGACAAGGAGCCGGACGTGTGCCTTTTCGGAAAGAGGCCCTGCCGAGGACGAGAGCCATGATATGTTCCTCCTCTGGGCAAGCCCGGGTCCCAGATGCTGTTGTGCCTGTGAATAGGCTGCAGGGGGACGGTGAAGACGAGCAACAGCTTTCAGGGCTGCCACCTTCCGTGTGGGACAAGGAGCCGGACGTGTGCCTTTCCGGAATCAGGCTCTGCCGAGGACAAGAGACTAACCCTGACCCTAACCCTAACCCTAACCCCTAAGCCTAACCCTAAGCCCATCCCTAACGACCCTAACCCTAACCATAACCCTAAGCCCTTAACACTAACCCTAACCATAAACCCTAACCCTAACCCTAACTGTAACCCTAACCCAGACCCTACCTCCTAACCCTAACCCTAACCCTAACCCCTAAGCCTAACCCTAACCCTAACCCTAAACCTAACCCTAACCCTAACCCTAACCCCAACCCTAACCCTAACCCTAACCCCTAACTGTAAACCTTTTCTGACAAGTTGCAGGATGTGTGCCGTTTCCGAAACAGGTTCTGCTGAGGACGAGAGCCATGAGATGTTCCCCTCTGGGCAAGCCCGTATCCCAGATCCTGTTGTGCCTGTGAATAGGCTGCAGGGGGACGGTGAAGACCAGCAACAGCTTTCAGGGCTGCCACCTTCCGTGTGGGACAAGGAGCCGGACGTGTGCCTTTCCAGAATCAGGCTCTGCCGAGGACGAGATCCATGAGATGTTCCTCCTCTGGGCAAGCCCCGGTCCCAGATCCTGTTGTGCCTGTGAATAGGCTGCAGGGGGACGGTGAAGACCAGCAACATCTTTCCGGCCTGCCACCTTCCGTGTGGGACAAGGTGCCGGACGTGTGCCTTTCCAGAATCAGACTCTGCCGAGGACGAGAGCCATGAGATGTTCCTCCTCTGGGCAAGCCCGGGTCCCAGATCCTGTTGTGCCTGTGAATAGGCTGCAGGGGGACGGTGAAGACCAGCAACATCTTTCAGGGCTGCCACCTTCCGTGTGGGACAAGGAGCCGGACGTGTGCCTTTCCGGAATCAGGCTCTGCCGAGGACGAGAGACATGAGATGTTCCTCCTCTGGGCAAGCCCGGGTCCCAGATCCTGTTGTACCTGTGAATAAGCTGCAGGGGGACGGTGAAGACCAGCAACAGCTTTCAGGGCTGCCACCTTCCGTGTGGGACAAGGAGCCGGACGTGTGCCTTTTCGGGAAGAGGCTCTGCCGAGGACAAGAGCCATGAGATGTTCCTCCTCTGGGCAAGCCTGGGTCCCAGATCCTGTTGTGCCTGTGAATAGGCTGCAGGGGGACGGTGAAGACCAGCAACATCTTTCCTGACTGCCACCTTCCGTGTGGGACAAGGAGCCGGACGTGTGCCTTTTCGGAAATAGGCTCTGCCGAGGACGAGAGCCATGAGATGTTCCTCCTCTGGGCATGCCCGGGTCCTGAATCCTGTTGTGCCTGTGAATAGGCTGCAGGGGGATGGTGAAGACCAGCAACAGCTTTCAGGGCTGCCACCTTCCGTGTGGAACAAGGAGCCGGACGTGTGCCTTTCCGGAATCAGGCTCTGCCGAGGACAAGAGGCATGAGATGTTCCTCCTCTGGGCAAGCCCGGGTCCCAGATCCTGTTGTGCCTGTGAATAGGCTGCAGGGGGACGGTGAAGACCAGCAACATCCTTCAGGGGTGCCACCTTCCGTGTGGGACAAGGAGCCGGACATGTGCCTTTTCGGAAACAGGGCCTGCCGAGGACGAGAGCCATGAGATGTTCCTCCTCTGGGCAAGCCCGCGTCCTGAATCCTGTTGTACCTGTGAATAGGCTGCAGGGGGACGGTGAAGACCAGCAACTTCTTTCAGGGCTGCCACCTTCCGTGTGGGACAAGGAGCCGGACGTGTGCCTTTTCGGAAACAGGCTCTGCCGAGAACAAGAGACATGATATGTTCCTCCTCTGGGCGTGCCCGGGTCCTGAATACTGTTGTGCCTTTGAATAGGCTGCAGGGGGACGGTGAAGACCAGCAACATCTTTCCGGCCTGCCACCTTCCGTGTGGGACAAGGTGTCGGACGTGTGCGTTTTCTGGAAGAGGCTCTGCCGAGGACGAGAGCCATGAGATGTTTCTCCTCTGGGCAAGCCCGGGTCCCAGATCCTGTCGTACCTGTGAATAGGCTGCAGGCGGATGGTGAAGACCAGCAACATCTTTCCAGCCTGACACGTTCCGTGTGGGACACGGAGCCGGACGTGTGCCTTTTCGGAAAGAGGCCCTGCCGAGGACAAGAGCCATGAGATGTTCCTCCTCTGGGCAAGCCCGGGTCCCAGATCCTGTTGTGCCTGTGAATAGGCTGCAGGGGGACGGTGAAGACCAGCAACATCTTTCCGGCCTGCCACCTTCCGTGTCGGAAAATGAGCCGGACGTATGACTTTTCAAAAATAGGCTCTGCCGAGGACGAGAGCCATGATATGTTCCTCCTCTGGGCAAGCCCGTGTCCTGAATCCTGTTGTACCTGTGAATAGGCTGCAGGGGGACGGTGAAGACCAGCAACAGCTTTCAGGGCTGCCACCTTCCGTGTGGGACAAGGAGCCGGACGTGTGCCTTTTCGGAAACAGGCTCTGCCGAGGACGAGAGACTAACCCTGACCCTAACCCTAACCCTAACCCCTAACCCTAACCCTAAGCCCATCCCTAACGACCCTAACCCTAAACCTAACCCTAAGCCCTTAACACTAACCCTAACTCTAAACAATAACCCTAACCCTAACTGTAACCCTAACCCGGACCCTATCTCCTAACACTAACCCTAACCCTAACCCCTAAGCCTAACCCTAAACCTAACCATAAACCTAACCCTAACCCTAACCCTAACCCTAACCCCAACCCTAACCCTAACCCTAACCCCTAACTGTAAACCTTTTCTGACAAGTTGCAGGATGTGTGCTGTTTCCGAAACAGGTTCTGCTGAGGACGAGAGCCATGAGATGTTCCTCCTCTGGGCAAGCCCGTAGCCCAGATCCTGTTGTGCCTGTGAATAGGCTGCAGGGGGACGGTGAAGACCAGCAACATCTTTCAGGGCTGCCACCTTCCGTGTGGGACAATGAGCCGAACGTGTGCCTTTCCGGAATCAGGCTCTGCCGAGGACGAGAGCCATGAGATGTTCCTCCTCTAGGCAAGCCCGGGTCCCAGATCCTGTTGTGCCTTTGAATAGGCTGCAGGGGGACGGTGAAGACCAGCAACATCGTTCCAGCCTGCCACCTTCCGTGTGGGACACGGAGCCGGACGTGTGCCTTTCCAGAATCAGACTCTGCACAGGACGAGAGCCATGAGATGTTCCTCCTCTGGGCAAGCCCTGGTCCCAGATCCTGTTGTGCCTGTGAATAGGCTGCAGGGGGACGGTGAAGACCAGCAACATCTTTCCGGACTGCCACCTTCCGTGTGGGACAAGGAGCCGGACGTGTGCCTTTCCAGAATCAGACTCTGCCGAGGACGAGAGCCATGAGATGTTCCTCCTCTTGGCAAGCCCGGGTCCTGAATACTGTTGTGCCTGTGAATAGGCTGCAGGGGGACGGTGAAGACCAGCAACATCTTTCAGGGCTGCCACCTTCCGTGTGGGACAAGGAGCCGGACGTATGACTTTTCAAAAATAGGCTCTGCCGAGGACGAGAGCCATGATATGTTCCTCCTCTGGGCAAGCCCGGGTCCTGAATACTGTTGTACCTGTGAATAGGCTGCAGGGGGACGGTGAAGACCAGCAACATCTTTCAGGGCTGCCACCTTCCGTGTGGGACAAGGAGCCGGACGTGTGCCTTTTCGGAAAGAGGCCCTGCCGAGGACGAGAGCCATGAGATGTTCCTCCTCTAGGCAAGCCCGGGACCCAGATCCTGTTGTGCCTGTGAATAGGCTGCAGGGGGACGGTGAAGACCAGCAACATCTTTCCAGCCTGCCACCTTCCGTGTGGGACACGGAGCCGGACGTGTGCCTTTCCAGAATCAAGCTCTGCCGAGGACGAGAGCCATGAGATGTTCCTCCTCTGGGCAAGCCCTGGTCCCAGATCCTGTTGTGCCTGTGAATAGGCTGCAGGGGGACGGTGAAGACCAGCAACATCCTTCAGGGGTGCCAACTTCCGTGTGGGACAAGGAGCCGGACGTGTGCCTTTCCAGAATCAGACTCTGCCGAGGACGAGAGCCATGAGATGTTCCTCCTCTGGGCAAGCCCGGGTCCTGAATACTGTTGTGCCTGTGAATAGGCTGCAGGGGGACGGTGAAGACCAGCAACAGCTTTCAGGGCTGCCACCTTCCGTGTGGGACAAGGAGCCGGACGTGTGCCTTTCCGAAATCGGGCTCTGCCGAGGACGAGAGCCATGAAATGTTCCTCCTCTGGGCAAGCCCGGGTCCCAGATCCTGTTGTGCCTGTGAATAGGCTGCAGGGGGACGGTGAAGACCAGCAACATCCTTCAGGGGTGCCAACTTCCGTGTGGGACAAGGAGCCGGACGTGTGCCTTTTCGGAAAGAGGCCCTGCCGAGGACGAGAGCCATGATATGTTCCTCCTCTGGGCAAGCCCGGGTCCCAGATGCTGTTGTGCCTGTGAATAGGCTGCAGGGGGACGGTGAAGACCAGCAACAGCTTTCAGGGCTGCCACCTTCCGTGTGGGACAAGGAGCCGGACGTGTGCCTTTCCGGAATCAGGCTCTGCCGAGGACGAGAGACTAACCCTGACCCTAACCCTAACCCTAACCCCTAAGCCTAACCCTAAGCCCATCCCTAACGACCCTAACCCTAACCATAACCCTAAGCCCTTAACACTAACCCTAACCATAAACCCTAACCCTAACCCTAACTGTAACCCTAACCCGGACCCTACCTCCTAACCCTAACCCTAACCCTAACCCCTAAGCCTAACCCTAACCCTAACCCTAAACCTAACCCTAACCCTAACCCTAACCCCAACCCTAACCCTAACCCTAACCCCTAACTGTAAACCTTTTCTGACAAGTTGCAGGATGTGTGCCGTTTCCGAAACAGGTTCTGCTGAGGACGAGATCCATGAGATGTTCCTCCTCTGGGCAAGCCCGTATCCCAGATCCTGTTGTGCCTGTGAATAGGCTGCAGGGGGACGGTGAAGACCAGCAACATCTTTCAGGGCTGCCACCTTCCGTGTGGGACAAGGAGCCGGACGTGTGCCTTTCCGGAATCAGGCTCTGCCGAGGACGAGAGCCATGAGATGTTCCTCCTCTAGGCAAGCCCGGGTCCCAGATCCTGTTGTGCCTGTGAATAGGCTGCAGGGGGACGGTGAAGACCAGCAACATCTTTCCAGCCTGCCACCTTCCGTGTGGGACAAGGAGCCGGACGTGTGCCTTTCCAGAATCAGACTCTGCCGAGGACGAGAGCCATGAGATGTTCCTCCTCTGGGCAAGCCCCGGTCCCAGATCCTGTTGTGCCTGTGAATAGGCTGCAGGGGGACGGTGAAGACCAGCAACATCTTTCCGGCCTGCCACCTTCCGTGTGGGACAAGGAGCCGGACGTGTGCCTTTCCGGAATCAGGCTCTGCCGAGGACGAGAGACATGAGATGTTCCTCCTCTGGGCAAGCCCGGGTCCCAGATCCTGTTGTACCTGTGAATAAGCTGCAGGGGGACGGTGAAGACCAGCAACAGCTTTCAGGGCTGCCACCTTCCGTGTGGGACAAGGAGCCGGACGTGTGCCTTTTCGGGAAGAAGCTCTGCCGAGGACAAGAGCCATGAGATGTTCCTCCTCTGGGCAAGCCTGGGTCCCAGATCCTGTTGTGCCTGTGAATAGGCTGCAGGGGGACGGTGAAGACCAGCAACATCTTTCCGGACTGCCACCTTCCGTGTGGGACAAGGAGCCGGACGTGTGCCTTTTCGGAAATAGGCTCTGCCGAGGACGAGAGCCATGAGATGTTCCTCCTCTGGGCATGCCCGGGTCCTGAATCCTGTTGTGCCTGTGAATAGGCTGCAGGGGGACGGTGAAGACCAGCAACATCTTTCAGGGCTGCCACCTTCCGTGTGGGACAAGGAGCCGGACGTGTGCCTTTCCGGAATCAGGCTCTGCCGAGGACGAGAGCCATGAGATGTTCCTCCTCTAGGCAAGCCCGGGTCCCAGATCCTGTTGTGCCTGTGAATAGGCTGCAGGGGGACGGTGAAGACCAGCAACATCTTTCCAGCCTGCCACCTTCCGTGTGGGACAAGGAGCCGGACGTGTGCCTTTCCAGAATCAGACTCTGCCGAGGACGACAGCCATGAGATGTTCCTCCTCTGGGCAAGCCCCGGTCCCAGATCCTGTTGTGCCTGTGAATAGGCTGCAGGGGGACGGTGAAGACCAGCAACATCTTTCCGGCCTGCCACCTTCCGTGTGGGACAAGGAGCCGGACGTGTGCCTTTCCGGAATCAGGCTCTGCCGAGGACGAGAGACATGAGATGTTCCTCCTCTGGGCAAGCCCGGGTCCCAGATCCTGTTGTACCTGTGAATAAGCTGCAGGGGGACGGTGAAGACCAGCAACAGCTTTCAGGGCTGCCACCTTCCGTGTGGGACAAGGAGCCGGACGTGTGCCTTTTCGGGAAGAGGCTCTGCCGAGGACAAGAGCCATGAGATGTTCCTCCTCTGGGCCAGCCTGGGTCCCAGATCCTGTTGTGCCTGTGAATAGGCTGCAGGGGGACGGTGAAGACCAGCAACATCTTTCCGGACTGCCACCTTCCGTGTGGGACAAGGAGCCGGACGTGTGCCTTTTCGGAAATAGGCTCTGCCGACGACGAGAGCCATGAGATGTTCCTCCTCTGGGCATGCCCGGGTCCTGAATCCTGTTGTGCCTGTGAATAGGCTGCAGGGGGATGGTGAAGACCAGCAACAGCTTTCAGGGCTGCCACCTTCCGTGTGGAACAAGGAGCCGGACGTGTGCCTTTCCGGAATCAGGCTCTGCCGAGGACAAGAGGCATGAGATGTTCCTCCTCTGGGCAAGCCCGGGTCCCAGATCCTGTTGTGCCTGTGAATAGGCTGCAGGGGGACGGTGAAGACCAGCAACATCCTTCAGGGGTGCCACCTTCCGTGTGGGACAAGGAGCCGGACATGTGCCTTTTCGGAAACAGGCCCTGCCGAGGACGAGAGCCATGAGATGTTCCTCCTCTGGGCAAGCCCGCATCCTGAATCCTGTTGTACCTGTGAATAGGCTGCAGGGGGACGGTGAAGACCAGCAACTTCTTTCAGGACTGCCACCTTCCGTGTGGGACAAGGAGCCGGACGTGTGCCTTTTCGGAAACAGGCTCTGCCGAGGACGAGAGACTAACCCTGACCCTAACCCTAACCCTAACCCCTAACCCTAACCCTAAGCCCATCCCTAATGACCCTAACCCTAACCGTAACCCTAAGCCCTTAACACTAACCCTAATCCTAAACCCTAACCCTAACCCTAACTGTAACCCTAACCCGGACCCTATCTCGTAACTCTAACCCTAACCCTAACCCCTAACCCTAACCGTAACCCTAACCACCTAACCCTAACACTCACCCTAACACCTAACACTAACCCTAATCCTAACCCCTAACCCTAACCCCTACCCTAACCCTAACCCTAATGGACCCTAACCCTAACCCTAACCCTAACCCCTAACCCTAACCCTAACCCTAATGGCCCTAAACCTAACCCTAACCCTGACCCTAACCCTAACCCTAAGCCTAACCCTAACCCCCTAACCCTAACCCTAACCCTAAACCTAACCCTAACCCTAACCCTAACCCCAACCCTAACCCTAACCCCTAACTGTAAACCTTTTCTGACAAGTTGCAGGATGTGTGCCGTTTCCGAAACAGGTTCTGCTGAGGACGAGAGCCATGAGATTTTCCTCCTCTGGGCAAGCCCGTATCCCAAATCCTGTTGTGCCTGTGAATAGGCTGCAGGGGGACGGTGAAGACCAGCAACATCTTTCCAGCCTGCCACCTTCCGTGTGGGACACGGAGCCGGACGTGTGCCTTTCCAGAATCAGGCTCTGCCGAGGACGAGAGCCATGAGATGTTCCTCCTCTGGGCAAGCCCGGGTCCCAGATCCTGTTGTGCCTGTGAATAGGCTGCAGGGGGACGGTGAAGACCAGCAACAGCTTTCAGGGCTGCCACCTTCCGTGTGGGACAAAGAGCCGGACGTCTGCCTTTCCGAAATCGGGCTCTGCCGAGGACGAGAGCCATGAGATGTTCCTCCTCTGGGCAAGCCCGGGTCCCAGATCCTGTTGTGCCTGTGAATAGGCTGCAGGGGGACGGTGAAGACCAGCAACATCTTTCCGGACTGCCACCTTCCGTGTGGGACAAGGAGCCGGACGTGTGCCTTTCCAGAATCAGACTCTGCCGAGGACGAGAGCCATGAGATGTTCCTCCTCTGGGCAAGCCCGGGTCCTGAATACTGTTGTGCCTGTGAATAGGCTGCAGGGGGACGGTGAAGACCAGCAACAGCTTTCAGGGCTGCCACCTTCCGTGTGGGACAAGGAGCCGGACGTATGACTTTTCAAAAATAGGCTCTGCCGAGGACGAGAGCCATGATATGTTCCTCCTCTGGGCAAGCCCGGGTCCTGAATACTGTTGTACCTGTGAATAGGCTGCAGGGGGACGGTGAAGACCAGCAACATCTTTCCAGCCTGCCACCTTCCGTGTGGGACAAGGAGCCGGACGTGTGCCTTTCCGGAATCAGGCTCTGCCGAGGACGAGAGCCATGAGATGTTCCTCCTCTAGGCAAGCCCGGGTCCCAGATCCTGTTGTGCCTGTGAATAGGCTGCAGGGGGACGGTGAAGACCAGCAACATCTTTCCAGCCTGCCACCTTCCGTGTGGGACACGGAGCCGGACGTGTGCCTTTCCAGAATCAAGCTCTGCCGAGGACGAGAGCCATGAGATGTTCCTCCTCTGGGCAAGCCCGGGTCCTGAATACTGTTGTGCCTGTGAATAGGCTGCAGGGGGACGGTGAAGACCAGCAACAGCTTTCAGGGCTGCCACCTTCCGTGTGGGACAAGGAGCCGGACGTGTGCCTTTCCGAAATCGGGCTCTGCCGAGGACGAGAGCCATGAAATGTTCCTCCTCTGGGCAAGCCCGGGTCCCAGATCCTGTTGTGCCTGTGAATAGGCTGCAGGTGGACGGTGAAGACCAGCAACATCCTTCAGGGGTGCCAACTTCCGTGTGGGACAAGGAGCCGGACGTGTGCCTTTTCGGAAAGAGGCCCTGCCGAGGACGAGAGCCATGATATGTTCCTCCTCTGGGCAAGCCCGGGTCCCAGATGCTGTTGTGCCTGTGAATAGGCTGCAGGGGGACGGTGAAGACCAGCAACATCTTTCCGGCCTGCCACCTTCCGTGTGGGACAAGGAGCCGGACGTGTGCCTTTCCGGAATCAGGCTCTGCCGAGGACGAGAGACATGAGATGTTCCTCCTCTGGGCAAGCCCGGGTCCCAGATCCTGTTGTACCTGTGAATAAGCTGCAGGGGGACGGTGAAGACCAGCAACAGCTTTCAGGGCTGCCACCTTCCGTGTGGGACAAGGAGCCGGACGTGTGCCTTTTCGGGAAGAAGCTCTGCCGAGGACAAGAGCCATGAGATGTTCCTCCTCTGGGCAAGCCTGGGTCCCAGATCCTGTTGTGCCTGTGAATAGGCTGCAGGGGGACGGTGAAGACCAGCAACATCTTTCCGGACTGCCACCTTCCGTGTGGGACAAGGAGCCGGACGTGTGCCTTTTCGGAAATAGGCTCTGCCGAGGACGAGAGCCATGAGATGTTCCTCCTCTGGGCATGCCCGGGTCCTGAATCCTGTTGTGCCTGTGAATAGGCTGCAGGGGGACGGTGAAGACCAGCAACATCTTTCAGGGCTGCCACCTTCCGTGTGGGACAAGGAGCCGGACGTGTGCCTTTCCGGAATCAGGCTCTGCCGAGGACGAGAGCCATGAGATGTTCCTCCTCTAGGCAAGCCCGGGTCCCAGATCCTGTTGTGCCTGTGAATAGGCTGCAGGGGGACGGTGAAGACCAGCAACATCTTTCCAGCCTGCCACCTTCCGTGTGGGACAAGGAGCCGGACGTGTGCCTTTCCAGAATCAGACTCTGCCGAGGACGACAGCCATGAGATGTTCCTCCTCTGGGCAAGCCCCGGTCCCAGATCCTGTTGTGCCTGTGAATAGGCTGCAGGGGGACGGTGAAGACCAGCAACATCTTTCCGGCCTGCCACCTTCCGTGTGGGACAAGGAGCCGGACGTGTGCCTTTCCGGAATCAGGCTCTGCCGAGGACGAGAGACATGAGATGTTCCTCCTCTGGGCAAGCCCGGGTCCCAGATCCTGTTGTTCCTGTGAATAGGCTGCAGGGGGACGGTGAAGACCAGCAACAGCTTTCAGGGCTGCCACCTTCCGTGTGGGACAAGGAGCCGGACGTGTGCCTTTTCGGGAAGAGGCTCTGCCGAGGACAAGAGCCATGAGATGTTCCTCCTCTGGGCCAGCCTGGGTCCCAGATCCTGTTGTGCCTGTGAATAGGCTGCAGGGGGACGGTGAAGACCAGCAACATCTTTCCGGACTGCCACCTTCCGTGTGGGACAAGGAGCCGGACGTGTGCCTTTTCGGAAATAGGCTCTGCCGACGACGAGAGCCATGAGATGTTCCTCCTCTGGGCATGCCCGGGTCCTGAATCCTGTTGTGCCTGTGAATAGGCTGCAGGGGGATGGTGAAGACCAGCAACAGCTTTCAGGGCTGCCACCTTCCGTGTGGAACAAGGAGCCGGACGTGTGCCTTTCCGGAATCAGGCTCTGCCGAGGACAAGAGGCATGAGATGTTCCTCCTCTGGGCACGCCCGGGTCCCAGATCCTGTTGTGCCTGTGAATAGGCTGCAGGGGGACGGTGAAGACCAGCAACATCCTTCAGGGGTGCCACCTTCCGTGTGGGACAAGGAGCCGGACATGTGCCTTTTCGGAAACAGGCCCTGCCGAGGACGAGAGCCATGAGATGTTCCTCCTCTGGGCAAGCCCGCATCCTGAATCCTGTTGTACCTGTGAATAGGCTGCAGGGGGACGGTGAAGACCAGCAACTTCTTTCAGGGCTGCCACCTTCCGTGTGGGACAAGGAGCCGGACGTGTGCCTTTTCGGAAACAGGCTCTGCCGAGGACGAGAGACTAACCCTGACCCTAACCCTAACCCTAACCCCTAACCCTAACCCTAAGCCCATCCCTAATGACCCTAACCCTAACCGTAACCCTAAGCCCTTAACACTAACCCTAATCCTAACCCCTAACCCTAACCCTAACTGTAACCCTAACCCGGACCCTATCTCGTAACTCTAACCCTAACCCTAACCCCTAACCCTAACCGTAACCCTAACCACCTAACCCTAACACTCACCCTAACACCTAACACTAACCCTAATCCTAACCCCTAACCCTAACCCCTACCCTAACCCTAACCCTAATGGACCCTAACCCTAACCCTAACCCTAACCCCTAACCCTAACCCTAACCCTAATGGCCCTAAACCTAACCCTAACCCTGACCCTAACCCTAACCCTAAGCCTAACCCTAACCCCCTAACCCTAACCCTAACCCTAAACCTAACCCTAACCCTAACCCTAACCCCAACCCTAACCCTAACCCCTAACTGTAAACCTTTTCTGACAAGTTGCAGGATGTGTGCCGTTTCCGAAACAGGTTCTGCTGAGGACGAGAGCCATGAGATTTTCCTCCTCTGGGCAAGCCCGTATCCCAAATCCTGTTGTGCCTGTGAATAGGCTGCAGGGGGACGGTGAAGACCAGCAACATCTTTCCAGCCTGCCACCTTCCGTGTGGGACACGGAGCCGGACGTGTGCCTTTCCAGAATCAGGCTCTGCCGAGGACGAGAGCCATGAGATGTTCCTCCTCTGGGCAAGCCCGGGTCCCAGATCCTGTTGTGCCTGTGAATAGGCTGCAGGGGGACGGTGAAGACCAGCAACAGCTTTCAGGGCTGCCACCTTCCGTGTGGGACAAAGAGCCGGACGTCTGCCTTTCCGAAATCGGGCTCTGCCGAGGACGAGAGCCATGAGATGTTCCTCCTCTGGGCAAGCCCGGGTCCCAGATCCTGTTGTGCCTGTGAATAGGCTGCAGGGGGACGGTGAAGACCAGCAACATCTTTCCGGACTGCCACCTTCCGTGTGGGACAAGGAGCCGGACGTGTGCCTTTCCAGAATCAGACTCTGCCGAGGACGAGAGCCATGAGATGTTCCTCCTCTGGGCAAGCCCGGGTCCTGAATACTGTTGTGCCTGTGAATAGGCTGCAGGGGGACGGTGAAGACCAGCAACAGCTTTCAGGGCTGCCACCTTCCGTGTGGGACAAGGAGCCGGACGTATGACTTTTCAAAAATAGGCTCTGCCGAGGACGAGAGCCATGATATGTTCCTCCTCTGGGCAAGCCCGGGTCCTGAATACTGTTGTACCTGTGAATAGGCTGCAGGGGGACGGTGAAGACCAGCAACATCTTTCCAGCCTGCCACCTTCCGTGTGGGACAAGGAGCCGGACGTGTGCCTTTCCGGAATCAGGCTCTGCCGAGGACGAGAGCCATGAGATGTTCCTCCTCTGGGCAAGCCCGGGTCCCAGATCCTGTTGTGCCTGTGAATAGGCTGCAGGGGGACGGTGAAGACCAGCAACATCTTTCCAGCCTGCCACCTTCCGTGTGGGACACGGAGCCGGACGTGTGCCTTTCCAGAATCAAGCTCTGCCGAGGACGAGAGCCATGAGATGTTCCTCCTCTGGGCAAGCCCGGGTCCTGAATACTGTTGTGCCTGTGAATAGGCTGCAGGGGGACGGTGAAGACCAGCAACAGCTTTCAGGGCTGCCACCTTCCGTGTGGGACAAGGAGCCGGACGTGTGCCTTTCCGAAATCGGGCTCTGCCGAGGACGAGAGCCATGAAATGTTCCTCCTCTGGGCAAGCCCGGGTCCCAGATCCTGTTGTGCCTGTGAATAGGCTGCAGGTGGACGGTGAAGACCAGCAACATCCTTCAGGGGTGCCAACTTCCGTGTGGGACAAGGAGCCGGACGTGTGCCTTTTCGGAAAGAGGCCCTGCCGAGGACGAGAGCCATGATATGTTCCTCCTCTGGGCAAGCCCGGGTCCCAGATGCTGTTGTGCCTGTGAATAGGCTGCAGGGGGACGGTGAAGACCAGCAACAGCTTTCAGGGCTGCCACCTTCCGTGTGGGACAAGGAGCCGGACGTGTGCCTTTCCGGAATCAGGCTCTGCCGAGGACAAGAGACTAACCCTGACCCTAACCCTAACCCTAACCCCTAAGCCTAACCCTAAGCCCATCCCTAACGACCCTAACCCTAACCATAACCCTAAGCCCTTAACACTAACCCTAACCATAAACCCTAACCCTAACCCTAACTGTAACCCTAACCCGGACCCTACCTCCTAACCCTAACCCTAACCCTAACCCCTAAGCCTAACCCTAACCCTAACCCTAAACCTAACCCTAACCCTAACCCTAACCCCAACCCTAACCCTAACCCTAACCCCTAACTGTAAACCTTTTCTGACAAGTTGCAGGATGTGTGCCGTTTCCGAAACAGGTTCTGCTGAGGACGAGAGCCATGAGATGTTCCTCCTCTGGGCAAGCCCGTATCCCAGATCCTGTTGTGCCTGTGAATAGGCTGCAGGGGGACGGTGAAGACCAGCAACAGCTTTCAGGGCTGCCACCTTCCGTGTGGGACAAGGAGCCGGACGTGTGCCTTTCCGGAATCAGGCTCTGCCGAGGACGAGAGCCATGAGATGTTCCTCCTCTGGGCAAGCCCGGGTCCCAGATCCTGTTGTGCCTGTGAATAGGCTGCAGGGGGACGGTGAAGACCAGCAACATCTTTCCAGCCTGCCACCTTCCGTGTGGGACACGGAGCCGGACGTGTGCCTTTCCAGAATCAGGCTCTGCCGAGGACGAGATCCATGAGATGTTCCTCCTCTGGGCAAGCCCCGGTCCCAGATCCTGTTGTGCCTGTGAATAGGCTGCAGGGGGACGGTGAAGACCAGCAACATCTTTCCGGCCTGCCACCTTCCGTGTGGGACAAGGTGCCGGACGTGTGCCTTTCCAGAATCAGACTCTGCCGAGGACGAGAGCCATGAGATGTTCCCCTCTGGGCAAGCCCGGGTCCCAGATCCTGTTGTGCCTGTGAATAGGCTGCAGGGGGACGGTGAAGACCAGCAACATCTTTCAGGGCTGCCACCTTCCGTGTGGGACAAGGAGCCGGACGTGTGCCTTTCCGGAATCAGGCTCTGCCGAGGACGAGAGACATGAGATGTTCCTCCTCTGGGCAAGCCCGGGTCCCAGATCCTGTTGTACCTGTGAATAAGCTGCAGGGGGACGGTGAAGACCAGCAACAGCTTTCAGGGCTGCCACCTTCCGTGTGGGACAAGGAGCCGGACGTGTGCCTTTTCGGGAAGAGGCTCTGCCGAGGACAAGAGCCATGAGATGTTCCTCCTCTGGGCAAGCCTGGGTCCCAGATCCTGTTGTGCCTGTGAATAGGCTGCAGGGGGACGGTGAAGACCAGCAACTTCTTTCAGGGCTGCCACCTTCCGTGTGGGACAAGGAGCCGGACGTGTGCCTTTTCGGAAACAGGCTCTGCCGAGGACAAGAGACATGATATGTTCCTCCTCTGGGCGTGCCCGGGTCCTGAATACTGTTGTGCCTTTGAATAGGCTGCAGGGGGACGGTGAAGACCAGCAACATCTTTCCGGCCTGCCACCTTCCGTGTGGGACAAGGTGTCGGACGTGTGCGTTTTCTGGAAGAGGCTCTGCCGAGGACGAGAGCCATGAGATGTTTCTCCTCTGGGCAAGCCCGGGTCCCAGATCCTGTCGTACCTGTGAATAGGCTGCAGGGGGACGGTGAAGACCAGCAACATCTTTCAGGGCTGCCACCTTCCGTGTGGGACAAGGAGCCGGACGTGTGCCTTTCCGGAATCAGGCTCTGCCGAGGACGAGAGCCATGAGATGTTCCTCCTCTAGGCAAGCCCGGGTCCCAGATCCTGTTGTGCCTGTGAATAGGCTGCAGGGGGACGGTGAAGACCAGCAACATCTTTCCAGCCTGCCACCTTCCGTGTGGGACACGGAGCCGGACGTGTGCCTTTCCAGAATCAAGCTCTGCCGAGGACGAGAGCCATGAGATGTTCCTCCTCTGGGCAAGCCCGGGTCCTGAATACTGTTGTGCCTGTGAATAGGCTGCAGGGGGACGGTGAAGACCAGCAACAGCTTTCAGGGCTGCCACCTTCCGTGTGGGACAAGGAGCCGGACGTGTGCCTTTCCGAAATCGGGCTCTGCCGAGGACGAGAGCCATGAAATGTTCCTCCTCTGGGCAAGCCCGGGTCCCAGATCCTGTTGTGCCTGTGAATAGGCTGCAGGTGGACGGTGAAGACCAGCAACATCCTTCAGGGGTGCCAACTTCCGTGTGGGACAAGGAGCCGGACGTGTGCCTTTTCGGAAAGAGGCCCTGCCGAGGACGAGAGCCATGATATGTTCCTTCTCTGGGCAAGCCCGGGTCCCAGATGCTGTTGTGCCTGTGAATAGGCTGCAGGGGGACGGTGAAGACCAGCAACAGCTTTCAGGGCTGCCACCTTCCGTGTGGGACAAGGAGCCGGACGTGTGCCTTTCCGGAATCAGGCTCTGCCGAGGACAAGAGACTAACCCTGACCCTAACCCTAACCCTAACCCCTAAGCCTAACCCTAAGCCCATCCCTAACGACCCTAACCCTAACCATAACCCTAAGCCCTTAACACTAACCCTAACCATAAACCCTAACCCTAACCCTAACTGTAACCCTAACCCGGACCCTACCTCCTAACCCTAACCCTAACCCTAACCCCTAAGCCTAACCCTAACCCTAACCCTAAACCTAACCCTAACCCTAACCCTAACCCCAACCCTAACCCTAACCCTAACCCCTAACTGTAAACCTTTTCTGACAAGTTGCAGGATGTGTGCCGTTTCCGAAACAGGTTCTGCTGAGGACGAGAGCCATGAGATGTTCCTCCTCTGGGCAAGCCCGTATCCCAGATCCTGTTGTGCCTGTGAATAGGCTGCAGGGGGACGGTGAAGACCAGCAACAGCTTTCAGGGCTGCCACCTTCCGTGTGGGACAAGGAGCCGGACGTGTGCCTTTCCAGAATCAGGCTCTGCCGAGGACGAGATCCATGAGATGTTCCTCCTCTGGGCAAGCCCCGGTCCCAGATCCTGTTGTGCCTGTGAATAGGCTGCAGGGGGACGGTGAAGACCAGCAACATCTTTCCGGCCTGCCACCTTCCGTGTGGGACAAGGTGCCGGACGTGTGCCTTTCCAGAATCAGACTCTGCCGAGGACGAGAGCCATGAGATGTTCCTCCTCTGGGCAAGCCCGGGTCCCAGATCCTGTTGTGCCTGTGAATAGGCTGCAGGGGGACGGTGAAGACCAGCAACATCTTTCAGGGCTGCCACCTTCCGTGTGGGACAAGGAGCCGGACGTGTGCCTTTCCGGAATCAGGCTCTGCCGAGGACGAGAGACATGAGATGTTCCTCCTCTGGGCAAGCCCGGGTCCCAGATCCTGTTGTACCTGTGAATAAGCTGCAGGGGGACGGTGAAGACCAGCAACAGCTTTCAGGGCTGCCACCTTCCGTGTGGGACAAGGAGCCGGACGTGTGCCTTTTCGGGAAGAGGCTCTGCCGAGGACAAGAGCCATGAGATGTTCCTCCTCTGGGCAAGCCTGGGTCCCAGATCCTGTTGTGCCTGTGAATAGGCTGCAGGGGGACGGTGAAGACCAGCAACATCTTTCCTGACTGCCACCTTCCGTGTGGGACAAGGAGCCGGACGTGTGCCTTTTCGGAAACAGGCTCTGCCGAGGACGAGAGCCATGAGATGTTCCTCCTCTGGGCATGCCCGGGTCCTGAATCCTGTTGTGCCTGTGAATAGGCTGCAGGGGGATGGTGAAGACCAGCAACAGCTTTCAGGGCTGCCACCTTCCGTGTGGAACAAGGAGCCGGACGTGTGCCTTTCCGGAATCAGGCTCTGCCGAGGACAAGAGGCATGAGATGTTCCTCCTCTGGGCAAGCCCGGGTCCCAGATCCTGTTGTGCCTGTGAATAGGCTGCAGGGGGACGGTGAAGACCAGCAACATCCTTCAGGGGTGCCACCTTCCGTGTGGGACAAGGAGCCGGACATGTGCCTTTTTGGAAACAGGGCCTGCCGAGGACGAGAGCCATGAGATGTTCCTCCTCTGGGCAAGCCCGCGTCCTGAATCCTGTTGTACCTGTGAATAGGCTGCAGGGGGACGGTGAAGACCAGCAACTTCTTTCAGGGCTGCCACCTTCCGTGTGGGACAAGGAGCCGGACGTGTGCCTTTTCGGAAACAGGCTCTGCCGAGGACAAGAGACATGATATGTTCCTCCTCTGGGCGTGCCCGGGTCCTGAATACTGTTGTGCCTTTGAATAGGCTGCAGGGGGACGGTGAAGACCAGCAACATCTTTCCGGCCTGCAACCTTCCGTGTGGGACAAGGTGTCGGACGTGTGCGTTTTCTGGAAGAGGCTCTGCCGAGGACGAGAGCCATGAGATGTTTCTCCTCTGGGCAAGCCCGGGTCCCAGATCCTGTCGTACCTGTGAATAGGCTGCAGGCGGATGGTGAAGACCAGCAACATCTTTCCAGCCTGACACGTTCCGTGTGGGACACGGAGCCGGACGTGTGCCTTTTCGGAAAGAGGCCCTGCCGAGGACAAGAGCCATGAGATGTTCCTCCTCTGGGCAAGCCCCGGTCCCAGATCCTGTTGTGCCTGTGAATAGGCTGCAGGGGGACGGTGAAGACCAGCAACATCTTTCCGGCCTGCCACCTTCCGTGTCGGAAAATGAGCCGGACGTATGACTTTTCAAAAATAGGCTCTGCCGAGGGCGAGAGCCATGATATGTTCCTCCTCTGGGCAAGCCCGTGTCCTGAATCCTGTTGTACCTGTGAATAGGCTGCAGGGGGACGGTGAAGACCAGCAACAGCTTTCAGGGCTGCCACCTTCCGTGTGGGACAAGGAGCCGGACGTGTGCCTTTTCGGAAACAGGCTCTGCCGAGGACGAGAGACTAACCCTGACCCTAACCCTAACCCTAACCCCTAACCCTAACCCTAAGCCCATCCCTAACGACCCTAACCCTAACCCTAACCCTAAGCCCTTAACACTAACCCTAACCCTAAACAATAACCCTAACCCTAACTGTAACCCTAACCCGGACCCTATCTCCTAACACTAACCCTAACCCTAACCCCTAAGCCTAACCCTAAACCTAACCATAAACCTAACCCTAACCCTAACCCTAACCCTAACCCCAACCCTAACCCTAACCCTAACCCCTAACTGTAAACCTTTCCTGACAAGTTGCAGGATGTGTGCTGTTTCCGAAACAGGTTCTGCTGAGGACGAGAGCCATGAGATGTTCCTCCTCTGGGCAAGCCCGTAGCCCAGATCCTGTTGTGCCTGTGAATAGGCTGCAGGGGGACGGTGAAGACCAGCAACATCTTTCAGGGCTGCCACCTTCCGTGTGGGACAATGAGCCGAACGTGTGCCTTTCCGGAATCAGGCTCTGCCGAGGACGAGAGCCATGAGATGTTCCTCCTCTAGGCAAGCCCGGGTCCCAGATCCTGTTGTGCCTTTGAATAGGCTGCAGGGGGACGGTGAAGACCAGCAACATCGTTCCAGCCTGCCACCTTCCGTGTGGGACACGGAGCCGGACGTGTGCCTTTCCAGAATCAGACTCTGCACAGGACGAGAGCCATGAGATGTTCCTCCTCTGGGCAAGCCCTGGTCCCAGATCCTGTTGTGCCTGTGAATAGGCTGCAGGGGGACGGTGAAGACCAGCAACATCTTTCCGGACTGCCACCTTCCGTGTGGGACAAGGAGCCGGACGTGTGCCTTTCCAGAATCAGACTCTGCCGAGGACGAGAGCCATGAGATGTTCCTCCTCTTGGCAAGCCCGGGTCCTGAATACTGTTGTGCCTGTGAATAGGCTGCAGGGGGACGGTGAAGACCAGCAACATCTTTCAGGGCTGCCACCTTCCGTGTGGGACAAGGAGCCGGACGTATGACTTTTCAAAAATAGGCTCTGCCGAGGACGAGAGCCATGATATGTTCCTCCTCTGGGCAAGCCCGGGTCCTGAATACTGTTGTACCTGTGAATAGGCTGCAGGGGGACGGTGAAGACCAGCAACATCTTTCAGGGCTGCCACCTTCCGTGTGGGACAAGGAGCCGGACGTGTGCCTTTTCGGAAAGAGGCCCTGCCGAGGACGAGAGCCATGAGATGTTCCTCCTCTAGGCAAGCCCGGGACCCAGATCCTGTTGTGCCTGTGAATAGGCTGCAGGGGGACGGTGAAGACCAGCAACATCTTTCCAGCCTGCCACCTTCCGTGTGGGACACGGAGCCGGACGTGTGCCTTTCCAGAATCAAGCTCTGCCGAGGACGAGAGCCATGAGATGTTCCTCCTCTGGGCAAGCCCTGGTCCCAGATCCTGTTGTGCCTGTGAATAGGCTGCAGGGGGACGGTGAAGACCAGCAACATCCTTCAGGGGTGCCAACTTCCGTGTGGGACAAGGAGCCGGACGTGTGCCTTTCCAGAATCAGACTCTGCCGAGGACGAGAGCCATGAGATGTTCCTACTCTGGGCAAGCCCGGGTCCTGAATACTGTTGTGCCTGTGAATAGGCTGCAGGGGGACGGTGAAGACCAGCAACAGCTTTCAGGGCTGCCACCTTCCGTGTGGGACAAGGAGCCGGACGTGTGCCTTTCCGAAATCGGGCTCTGCCGAGGACGAGAGCCATGAAATGTTCCTCCTCTGGGCAAGCCCGGGTCCCAGATCCTGTTGTGCCTGTGAATAGGCTGCAGGGGGACGGTGAAGACCAGCAACATCCTTCAGGGGTGCCAACTTCCTTGTGGGACAAGGAGCCGGACGTGTGCCTTTTCGGAAAGAGGCCCTGCCGAGGACGAGAGCCATGAGATGTTCCTCCTCTGGGCAAGCCCGGGTCCCAGATGCTGTTGTGCCTGTGAATAGGCTGCAGGGGGACGGTGAAGACCAGCAACAGCTTTCAGGGCTGCCACCTTCCGTGTGGGACAAGGAGCCGGACGTGTGCCTTTCCGGAATCAGGCTCTGCCGAGGACGAGAGACTAACCCTGACCCTAACCCTAACCCTAACCCCTAAGCCTAACCCTAAGCCCATCCCTAACGACCCTAACCCTAACCATAACCCTAAGCCCTTAACACTAACCCTAACCATAAACCCTAACCCTAACCCTAACTGTAACCCTAACCCGGACCCTACCTCCTAACCCTAACCCTAACCCTAACCCCTAAGCCTAACCCTAACCCTAACCCTAAACCTAACCCTAACCCTAACCCTAACCCCAACCCTAACCCTAACCCTAACCCCTAACTGTAAACCTTTTCTGACAAGTTGCAGGATGTGTGCCGTTTCCGAAACAGGTTCTGCTGAGGACGAGATCCATGAGATGTTCCTCCTCTGGGCAAGCCCGTATCCCAGATCCTGTTGTGCCTGTGAATAGGCTGCAGGGGGACGGTGAAGACCAGCAACATCTTTCAGGGCTGCCACCTTCCGTGTGGGACAAGGAGCCGGACGTGTGCCTTTCCGGAATCAGGCTCTGCCGAGGACGAGAGCCATGAGATGTTCCTCCTCTAGGCAAGCCCGGGTCCCAGATCCTGTTGTGCCTGTGAATAGGCTGCAGGGGGACGGTGAAGACCAGCAACATCTTTCCAGCCTGCCACCTTCCGTGTGGGACAAGGAGCCGGACGTGTGCCTTTCCAGAATCAGACTCTGCCGAGGACGAGAGCCATGAGATGTTCCTCCTCTGGGCAAGCCCCGGTCCCAGATCCTGTTGTGCCTGTGAATAGGCTGCAGGGGGACGGTGAAGACCAGCAACATCTTTCCGGCCTGCCACCTTCCGTGTGGGACAAGGAGCCGGACGTGTGCCTTTCCGGAATCAGGCTCTGCCGAGGACGAGAGACATGAGATGTTCCTCCTCTGGGCAAGCCCGGGTCCCAGATCCTGTTGTACCTGTGAATAAGCTGCAGGGGGACGGTGAAGACCAGCAACAGCTTTCAGGGCTGCCACCTTCCGTGTGGGACAAGGAGCCGGACGTGTGCCTTTTCGGGAAGAAGCTCTGCCGAGGACAAGAGCCATGAGATGTTCCTCCTCTGGGCAAGCCTGGGTCCCAGATCCTGTTGTGCCTGTGAATAGGCTGCAGGGGGACGGTGAAGACCAGCAACATCTTTCCGGACTGCCACCTTCCGTGTGGGACAAGGAGCCGGACGTGTGCCTTTTCGGAAATAGGCTCTGCCGAGGACGAGAGCCATGAGATGTTCCTCCTCTGGGCATGCCCGGGTCCTGAATCCTGTTGTGCCTGTGAATAGGCTGCAGGGGGACGGTGAAGACCAGCAACATCTTTCAGGGCTGCCACCTTCCGTGTGGGACAAGGAGCCGGACGTGTGCCTTTCCGGAATCAGGCTCTGCCGAGGACGAGAGCCATGAGATGTTCCTCCTCTAGGCAAGCCCGGGTCCCAGATCCTGTTGTGCCTGTGAATAGGCTGCAGGGGGACGGTGAAGACCAGCAACATCTTTCCAGCCTGCCACCTTCCGTGTGGGACAAGGAGCCGGACGTGTGCCTTTCCAGAATCAGACTCTGCCGAGGACGACAGCCATGAGATGTTCCTCCTCTGGGCAAGCCCCGGTCCCAGATCCTGTTGTGCCTGTGAATAGGCTGCAGGGGGACGGTGAAGACCAGCAACATCTTTCCGGCCTGCCACCTTCCGTGTGGGACAAGGAGCCGGACGTGTGCCTTTCCGGAATCAGGCTCTGCCGAGGACGAGAGACATGAGATGTTCCTCCTCTGGGCAAGCCCGGGTCCCAGATCCTGTTGTACCTGTGAATAAGCTGCAGGGGGACGGTGAAGACCAGCAACAGCTTTCAGGGCTGCCACCTTCCGTGTGGGACAAGGAGCCGGACGTGTGCCTTTTCGGGAAGAGGCTCTGCCGAGGACAAGAGCCATGAGATGTTCCTCCTCTGGGCCAGCCTGGGTCCCAGATCCTGTTGTGCCTGTGAATAGGCTGCAGGGGGACGGTGAAGACCAGCAACATCTTTCCGGACTGCCACCTTCCGTGTGGGACAAGGAGCCGGACGTGTGCCTTTTCGGAAATAGGCTCTGCCGACGACGAGAGCCATGAGATGTTCCTCCTCTGGGCATGCCCGGGTCCTGAATCCTGTTGTGCCTGTGAATAGGCTGCAGGGGGATGGTGAAGACCAGCAACAGCTTTCAGGGCTGCCACCTTCCGTGTGGAACAAGGAGCCGGACGTGTGCCTTTACGGAATCAGGCTCTGCCGAGGACAAGAGGCATGAGATGTTCCTCCTCTGGGCAAGCCCGGGTCCCAGATCCTGTTGTGCCTGTGAATAGGCTGCAGGGGGACGGTGAAGACCAGCAACATCCTTCAGGGGTGCCACCTTCCGTGTGGGACAAGGAGCCGGACATGTGCCTTTTCGGAAACAGGCCCTGCCGAGGACGAGAGCCATGAGATGTTCCTCCTCTGGGCAAGCCCGCATCCTGAATCCTGTTGTACCTGTGAATAGGCTGCAGGGGGACGGTGAAGACCAGCAACTTCTTTCAGGGCTGCCACCTTCCGTGTGGGACAAGGAGCCGGACGTGTGCCTTTTCGGAAACAGGCTCTGCCGAGGACGAGAGACTAACCCTGACCCTAACCCTAACCCTAACCCCTAACCCTAACCCTAAGCCCATCCCTAATGACCCTAACCCTAACCGTAACCCTAAGCCCTTAACACTAACCCTAATCCTAAACCCTAACCCTAACCCTAACTGTAACCCTAACCCGGACCCTATCTCGTAACTCTAACCCTAACCCTAACCCCTAACCCTAACCGTAACCCTAACCACCTAACCCTAACACTCACCCTAACACCTAACACTAACCCTAATCCTAACCCCTAACCCTAACCCCTACCCTAACCCTAACCCTAATGGACCCTAACCCTAACCCTAACCCTAACCCCTAACCCTAACCCTAACCCTAATGGCCCTAAACCTAACCCTAACCCTGACCCTAACCCTAACCCTAAGCCTAACCCTAACCCCCTAACCCTAACCCTAACCCTAAACCTAACCCTAACCCTAACCCTAACCCCAACCCTAACCCTAACCCCTAACTGTAAACCTTTTCTGACAAGTTGCAGGATGTGTGCCGTTTCCGAAACAGGTTCTGCTGAGGACGAGAGCCATGAGATTTTCCTCCTCTGGGCAAGCCCGTATCCCAAATCCTGTTGTGCCTGTGAATAGGCTGCAGGGGGACGGTGAAGACCAGCAACATCTTTCCAGCCTGCCACCTTCCGTGTGGGACACGGAGCCGGACGTGTGCCTTTCCAGAATCAGGCTCTGCCGAGGACGAGAGCCATGAGATGTTCCTCCTCTGGGCAAGCCCGGGTCCCAGATCCTGTTGTGCCTGTGAATAGGCTGCAGGGGGACGGTGAAGACCAGCAACAGCTTTCAGGGCTGCCACCTTCCGTGTGGGACAAAGAGCCGGACGTCTGCCTTTCCGAAATCGGGCTCTGCCGAGGACGAGAGCCATGAGATGTTCCTCCTCTGGGCAAGCCCGGGTCCCAGATCCTGTTGTGCCTGTGAATAGGCTGCAGGGGGACGGTGAAGACCAGCAACATCTTTCCGGACTGCCACCTTCCGTGTGGGACAAGGAGCCGGACGTGTGCCTTTCCAGAATCAGACTCTGCCGAGGACGAGAGCCATGAGATGTTCCTCCTCTGGGCAAGCCCGGGTCCTGAATACTGTTGTGCCTGTGAATAGGCTGCAGGGGGACGGTGAAGACCAGCAACAGCTTTCAGGGCTGCCACCTTCCGTGTGGGACAAGGAGCCGGACGTGTGCCTTTCCGAAATCGGGCTCTGCCGAGGACGAGAGCCATGAAATGTTCCTCCTCTGGGCAAGCCCGGGTCCCAGATCCTGTTGTGCCTGTGAATAGGCTGCAGGGGGACGGTGAAGACCAGCAACATCCTTCAGGGGTGCCAACTTCCGTGTGAGACAAGGAGCCGGACGTGTGCCTTTTCGGAAAGAGGCCCTGCCGAGGACGAGAGCCATGATATGTTCCTCCTCTGGGCAAGCCCGGGTCCCAGATGCTGTTGTGCCTGTGAACAGGCTGCAGGGGGACGGTGAAGACCAGCAACAGCTTTCAGGGCTGCCACCTTCCGTGTGGGACAAGGAGCCGGACGTGTGCCTTTCCGGAATCAGGCTCTGCCGAGGACGAGAGACTAACCCTGACCCTAACCCTAACCCTAACCCCTAAGCCTAACCCTAAGCCCATCCCTAACGACCCTAACCCTAACCATAATCCTAAGCCCTTAACACTAACCCTAACCATAAACCCTAACCCTAACCCTAACTGTAACCCTAACCCGGACCCTACCTCCTAACCCTAACCCTAACCCTAACCCCTAAGCCTAACCCTAACCCTAACCCTAAACCTAACCCTAACCCTAACCCTAACCCCAACCCTAACCCTAACCCTAACCCCTAACTGTAAACCTTTTCTGACAAGTTGCAGGATGTGTGCCGTTTCCGAAACAGGTTCTGCTGAGGACGAGAGCCATGAGATGTTCCTCCTCTGGGCAAGCCCGTATCCCAGATCCTGTTGTGCCTGTGAATAGGCTGCAGGGGGACGGTGAAGACCAGCAACATCTTTCAGGGCTGCCACCTTCCGTGTGGGACAAGGAGCCGGACGTGTGCCTTTCCAGAATCAGGCTCTGCCGAGGACGAGAGCCATGAGATGTTCCTCCTCTGGGCAAGCCCCGGTCCCAGATCCTGTTGTGCCTGTGAATAGGCTGCAGGGGGACGGTGAAGACCAGCAACATCTTTCCGGCCTGCCACCTTCCGTGTGGGACAAGGAGCCGGACGTGTGCCTTTCCGGAATCAGGCTCTGCCGAGGACGAGAGACATGAGATGTTCCTCCTCTGGGCAAGCCCGGGTCCCAGATCCTGTTGTACCTGTGAATAAGCTGCAGGGGGACGGTGAAGACCAGCAACAGCTTTCAGGGCTGCCACCTTCCGTGTGGGACAAGGAGCCGGACGTGTGCCTTTTCGGGAAGAAGCTCTGCCGAGGACAAGAGCCATGAGATGTTCCTCCTCTGGGCAAGCCTGGGTCCCAGATCCTGTTGTGCCTGTGAATAGGCTGCAGGGGGACGGTGAAGACCAGCAACATCTTTCCGGACTGCCACCTTCCGTGTGGGACAAGGAGCCGGACGTGTGCCTTTTCGGAAATAGGCTCTGCCGAGGACGAGAGCCATGAGATGTTCCTCCTCTGGGCATGCCCGGGTCCTGAATCCTGTTGTGCCTGTGAATAGGCTGCAGGGGGACGGTGAAGACCAGCAACATCTTTCCAGCCTGCCACCTTCCGTGTGGGACAAGGAGCCGGACGTGTGCCTTTCCGGAATCAGGCTCTGCCGAGGACGAGAGCCATGAGATGTTCCTCCTCTAGGCAAGCCCGGGTCCCAGATCCTGTTGTGCCTGTGAATAGGCTGCAGGGGGACGGTGAAGACCAGCAACATCTTTCCAGCCTGCCACCTTCCGTGTGGGACAAGGAGCCGGACGTGTGCCTTTCCAGAATCAGACTCTGCCGAGGACGAGAGCCATGAGATGTTCCTCCTCTGGGCAAGCCCCGGTCCCAGATCCTGTTGTGCCTGTGAATAGGCTGCAGGGGGACGGTGAAGACCAGCAACATCTTTCCGGCCTGCCACCTTCCGTGTGGGACAAGGAGCCGGACGTGTGCCTTTCCGGAATCAGGCTCTGCCGAGGACGAGAGACATGAGATGTTCCTCCTCTGGGCAAGCCCGGGTCCCAGATCCTGTTGTACCTGTGAATAAGCTGCAGGGGGACGGTGAAGACCAGCAACAGCTTTCAGGGCTGCCACCTTCCGTGTGGGACAAGGAGCCGGACGTGTGCCTTTTCGGGAAGAGGCTCTGCCGAGGACAAGAGCCATGAGATGTTCCTCCTCTGGGCAAGCCTGGGTCCCAGATCCTGTTGTGCCTGTGAATAGGCTGCAGGGGGACGGTGAAGACCAGCAACATCTTTCAGGGCTGCCACCTTCCGTGTGGGACAAGGAGCCGGACGTGTGCCTTTTCGGAAATAGGCTCTGCCGAGGACGAGAGCCATGAGATGTTCCTCCTCTGGGCATGCCCGGGTCCTGAATCCTGTTGTGCCTGTGAATAGGCTGCAGGGGGATGGTGAAGACCAGCAACAGCTTTCAGGGCTGCCACCTTCCGTGTGGAACAAGGAGCCGGACGTGTGCCTTTCCGGAATCAGGCTCTGCCGAGGACAAGAGGCATGAGATGTTCCTCCTCTGGGCAAGCCCGGGTCCCAGATCCTGTTGTGCCTGTGAATAGGCTGCAGGGGGACGGTGAAGACCAGCAACATCCTTCAGGGGTGCCACCTTCCGTGTGGGACAAGGAGCCGGACATGTGCCTTTTCGGAAACAGGCCCTGCCGAGGACGAGAGCCATGAGATGTTCCTCCTCTGGGCAAGCCCGCATCCTGAATCCTGTTGTACCTGTGAATAGGCTGCAGGGGGACGGTGAAGACCAGCAACTTCTTTCAGGGCTGCCACCTTCCGTGTGGGACAAGGAGCCGGACGTGTGCCTTTTCGGAAACAGGCTCTGCCGAGGACGAGAGACTAACCCTGACCCTAACCCTAACCCTAACCCCTAACCCTAACCCTAAGCCCATCCCTAATGACCCTAACCCTAACCGTAACCCTAAGCCCTTAACACTAACCCTAAACCTAAACCCTAACCCTAACCCTAACTGTAACCCTAACCCGGACCCTATCTCGTAACTCTAACCCTAACCCTAACCCCTAACCCTAACCGTAACCCTAACCACCTAACCCTAACACTCACCCTAACACCTAACCCTAACCCTAATCCTAACCCCTAACCCTAACCCCTACCCTAACCCTAACCCTAATGGACCCTAACCCTAACCCTAACCCTAACCCCTAACCCTAACCCTAACCCTAATGGCCCTAAACCTAACCCTAACCCTGACCCTAACCCTAACCCTAAGCCTAACCCTAACCCCCTAACCCTAACCCTAACCCTAACCCTAACCCTAACCCTAACCCTAACCCTAACCCCAACCCTAACCCTAACCCCTAACTGTAAACCTTTTCTGACAAGTTGCAGGATGTGTGCCGTTTCCGAAACAGGTTCTGCTGAGGACGAGAGCCATGAGATTTTCCTCCTCTGGGCAAGCCCGTATCCCAGATCCTGTTGTGCCTGTGAATAGGCTGCAGGGGGACGGTGAAGACCAGCAACATCTTTCCAGCCTGCCACCTTCCGTGTGGGACACGGAGCCGGACGTGTGCCTTTCCAGAATCAGGCTCTGCCGAGGACGAGAGCCATGAGATGTTCCTCCTCTGGGCAAGCCCGGGTCCCAGATCCTGTTGTGCCTGTGAATAGGCTGCAGGGGGACGGTGAAGACCAGCAACAGCTTTCAGGGCTGCCACCTTCCGTGTGGGACAAAGAGCCGGACGTCTGCCTTTCCGAAATCGGGCTCTGCCGAGGACGAGAGCCATGAGATGTTCCTCCTCTGGGCAAGCCCGGGTCCCAGATCCTGTTGTGCCTGTGAATAGGCTGCAGGGGGACGGTGAAGACCAGCAACATCCTTCAGGGGTGCCAACTTCCGTGTGGGACAAGGAGCCGGACGTGTGCCTTTTCGGAAAGAGGCCCTGCCGAGGACGAGAGCCATGAGATGTTCCTCCTCTGGGCAAGCCCGGGTCCCAGATCCTGTTGTGCCTGTGAATAGGCTGCAGGGGGACGGTGAAGACCAGCAACAGCTTTCAGGGCTGCCACCTTCCGTGTGGGACAAGGAGCCGGACGTGTGCCTTTCCGGAATCAGGCTCTGCCGACGACGAGAGACATGAGATGTTCCTCCTCTGGGCAAGCCCGAGTCCCAGATCCTGTTGTGCCTGTGAATAGGCTGCAGGGGGACGGTGAAGACCAGCAACAGCTTTCAGGGCTGCCACCTTCCGTGTGGGACAAGGAGCCGGACGTGTGCCTTTTCGGAAACAGGCTCTGCCGAGGACGAGAGACTAACCCTGACCCTAACCCTAACCCTAACCCCTAAGCCTAACCCTAAGCCCATCCCTAACGACCCTAACCCTAACCATAACCCTAAGCCCTTAACACTAACCCTAACCCTAAACCCTAACCCTAACCCTAACTGTAACCCTAACCCGGACCCTATCTCCTAACCCTAACCCTAACCCTAACCCCTAAGCCTAACCCTAACCCTAACCCTAAACCTAACCCTAACCCTAACCCTAACCCCAACCCTAACCCTAACCCTAACCCCTAACTGTAAACCTTTTCTGACAAGTTGCAGGATGTGTGCCGTTTCCGAAACAGGTTCTGCTGAGGACGAGAGCCATGAGATGTTCCTCCTCTGGGCAAGCCCGTATCCAAGATCCTGTTGTGCCTGTGAATAGGCTGCAGGGGGACGGTGAAGACCAGCAACATCTTTCAGGGCTGCCACCTTCCGTGTGGGACAAGGAGCCGGACGTGTGCCTTTCCGGAATCAGGCTCTGCCGAGGACGAGAGCCATGAGATGTTCCTCCTCTAGGCAAGCCCGGGTCCCAGATCCTGTTGTGCCTGTGAATAGGCTGCAGGGGGACGGTGAAGACCAGCAACATCTTTCCAGCCTGCCACCTTCCGTGTGGGACAAGGAGCCGGACGTGTGCCTTTCCAGAATCAGGCTCTGCCGAGGACGAGAGCCATGAGATGTTCCTCCTCTGGGCAAGCCCCGGTCCCAGATCCTGTTGTGCCTGTGAATAGGCTGCAGGGGGACGGTGAAGACCAGCAACATCTTTCCGGCCTGCCACCTTCCGTGTGGGACAAGGAGCCGGACGTGTGCCTTTCCAGAATCAGACTCTGCCGAGGACGAGAGCCATGAGATGTTCCTCCTCTGGGCAAGCCCGGGTCCCAGATCCTGTTGTGCCTCTGAATAGGCTGCAGGGGGACGGTGAAGACCAGCAACATCTTTCAGGGCTGCCACCTTCCGTGTGGGACAAGGAGCCGGACGTGTGCCTTTCCAGAATCAGGCTCTGCCGAGGACGAGAGACATGAGATGTTCCTCCTCTGGGCAAGCCCGGGTCCCAGATCCTGTTGTACCTGTGAATAAGCTGCAGGGGGACGGTGAAGACCAGCAACAGCTTTCAGGGCTGCCACCTTCCGTGTGGGACAAGGAGCCGGACGTGTGCCTTTTCGGGAAGAGGCTCTGCCGAGGACAAGAGCCATGAGATGTTCCTCCTCTGGGCAAGCCTGGGTCCCAGATCCTGTTGTGCCTGTGAATAGGCTGCAGGGGGACGGTGAAGTCCAGCAACATCTTTCCGGACTGCCACCTTCCGTGTGGGACAAGGAGCCGGACGTGTGCCTTTTCGGAAAAAGGCTCTGCCGAGGACGAGAGCCATGAGATGTTCCTCCTCTGGGCATGCCCGGGTCCTGAATCCTGTTGTGCCTGTGAATAGGCTGCAGGGGGATGGTGAAGACCAGCAACAGCTTTCAGGGCTGCCACCTTCCGTGTGGAACAAGGAGCCGGACGTGTGCCTTTCCGGAATCAGGCTCTGCCGAGGACAAGAGGCATGAGATGTTCCTCCTCTGGGCAAGCCCGGGTCCCAGATCCTGTTGTGCCTGTGAATAGGCTGCAGGGGGACGGTGAAGACCAGCAACATCCTTCAGGGGTGCACCTTCCGTGTGGGACAAGGAGCCGGACATGTGCCTTTTCGGAAACAGGCCCTGCCGAGGACGAGAGCCATGAGATGTTCCTCCTCTGGGCAAGCCCGCGTCCTGAATCCTGTTGTACCTGTGAATAGGCTGCAGGGGGACGATGAAGACCAGCAACTTCTTTCAGGGCTGCCACCTTCCGTGTGGGACAAGGAGCCGGACGTGTGCCTTTTCGGAAACAGGCTCTGCCGAGGACGAGAGACTAACCCTGACCCTAACCGTAACCCTAACCCCTAACCCTAACCCTAAGCCCATCCCTAATGACCCTAACCCTAACCGTAACCCTAAGCCCTTAACACTAACCCTAAACCTAAACCCTAACCCTAACCCTAACTGTAACCCTAACCCGGACCCTATCTCGTAACTCTAACCCTAACCCTAACCACTAACCCTAACCGTAACCCTAACCACCTAACCCTAACACTCACCCTAACACCTAACCCTAACCCTAATCCTAACCCCTAACCCTAACCCCTACCCTAACCCTAACCCTAATGGACCCTAACCCTAACCCTAACCCTAACCCCTAACCCTAACCCTAACCCTAATGGCCCTAAACCTAACCCTAACCCTGACCCTAACCCTAACCCTAAGCCTAACCCTAACCCCCTAACCCTAACCCTAACCCTAAACCTAACCCTAACCCTAACCCTAACCCTAACCCCAACCCTAACCCTAACCCCTAACTGTAAACCTTTTCTGACAAGTTGCAGGATGTGTGCCGTTTCCGAAACAGGTTCTGCTGAGGACGAGAGCCATGAGATTTTCCTCCTCTGGGCAAGCCCGTATCCCAGATCCTGTTGTGCCTGTGAATAGGCTGCAGGGGGACGGTGAAGACCAGCAACATCTTTCCAGCCTGCCACCTTCCGTGTGGGACACGGAGCCGGACGTGTGCCTTTCCAGAATCAGGCTCTGCCGAGGACGAGAGCCATGAGATGTTCCTCCTCTGGGCAAGCCCGGGTCCCAGATCCTGTTGTGCCTGTGAATAGGCTGCAGGGGGACGGTGAAGACCAGCAACAGCTTTCCGGCCTGCCACCTTCCGTGTGGGACAAGGAGCCGGACGTGTGCCTTTCCATAATCAGACAGTGCCGAGGACGAGAGCCATGAGATGTTCCTCCTCTGGGCAAGCCCGGGTCCCAGATCCTGTTGTGCCTGTGAATAGGCTGCAGGGGGACGGTGAAGACCAGCAACATCTTTCCGGCCTGCCACCTTCCGTGTGGGACAAGGAGCCGGACGTGTGCCTTTCCAGAATCAGACTCTGCCGAGGACGAGAGCCATGAGATGTTCCTCCTCTCAGCAAGCCCGGGTCCCAGATCCTGTTGTGCCTGTGAATAGGCTGCAGGGGGACGATGAAGACCAGCAACTTCTTTCAGGGCTGCCACCTTCCGTGTGGGACAAGGAGCCGGACGTGTGCCTTTTCGGAAACAGGCTCTGCCGAGGACGAGAGACTAACCCTGACCCTAACCCTAACCCTAACCCCTAACCCTAACCCTAAGCCCATCCCTAATGACCCTAACCCTAACCGTAACCCTAAGCCCTTAACACTAACCCTAACCCTAACCCTAACCCTAACCCTAACTGTAACCCTAACCCGGACCCTATCTCGTAACTCTAACCCTAACCCTAACCCCTAACCCTAACCGTAACCCTAACCACCTAACCCTAACACTCACCCTAACACCTAACCCTAACCCTAATCCTAACCCCTAACCCTAACCCCTACCCTAACCCTAACCCTAATGGACCCTAACCCTAACCCTAACCCTAACCCCTAACCCTAACCCTAACCCTAATGGCCCTAAACCTAACCCTAACCCTGACCCTAACCCTAACCCTAAGCCTAACCCTAACCCCCTAACCCTAACCCTAACCCTAAACCTAACCCTAACCCTAACCCTAACCCTAACCCTAACCCTAACCCTAACCCCTAACTGTAAACCTTTTCTGACAAGTTGCAGGATGTGTGCCGTTTCCGAAACAGGTTCTGCTGAGGACGAGAGCCATGAGATTTTCCTCCTCTGGGCAAGCCCGTATCCCAGATCCTGTTGTGCCTGTGAATAGGCTGCAGGGGGACGGTGAAGACCAGCAACATCTTTCCGGCCTGCCACCTTCCGTGTGGGACACGGAGCCGGACGTGTGCCTTTCCAGAATCAGGCTCTGCCGAGGACGAGAGCCATGAGATGTTCCTCCTCTGGGCAAGCCCGGGTCCCAGATCCTGTTGTGCCTGTGAATAGGCTGCAGGGGGACGGTGAAGACCAGCAACAGCTTTCAGGGCTGCCACCTTCCGTGTGGGACAAAGAGCCGGACGTCTGCCTTTCCGAAATCGGGCTCTGCCGAGGACGAGAGCCATGAGATGTTCCTCCTCTGGGCAAGCCCGGGTCCCAGATCCTGTTGTGCCTGTGAATAGGCTGCAGGGGGACGGTGAAGACCAGCAACATCCTTCAGGGGTGCCAACTTCCGTGTGGGACAAGGAGCCGGACGTGTGCCTTTTCGGAAAGAGGCCCTGCCGAGGACGAGAGCCATGAGATGTTCCTCCTCTGGGCAAGCCCGGGTCCCAGATCCTGTTGTGCCTGTGAATAGGCTGCAGGGGGACGGTGAAGACCAGCAACAGCTTTCAGGGCTGCCACCTTCCGTGTGGGACAAGGAGCCGGACGTGTGCCTTTCCGGAATCAGGCTCTGCCGACGACGAGAGACATGAGATGTTCCTCCTCTGGGCAAGCCCGAGTCCCAGATCCTGTTGTGCCTGTGAATAGGCTGCAGGGGGACGGTGAAGACCAGCAACATCTTTCCAGCCTGCCACCTTCCGTGTGGGACACGGAGCCGGACGTGTGCCTTTCCAGAATCAGGCTCTGCCGAGGACGAGAGCCATGAGATGTTCCTCCTCTGGGCAAGCCCGGGTCCCAGATCCTGTTGTGCCTGTGAATAGGCTGCAGGGGGACGGTGAAGACCAGCAACAGCTTTCAGGGCTGCCACCTTCCGTGTGGGACAAAGAGCCGGACTTCTGCCTTTCCGAAATCGGGCTCTGCCGAGGACGAGAGCCATGAGATGTTCCTCCTCTGGGCAAGCCCGGGTCCCAGATCCTGTTGTGCCTGTGAATAGGCTGCAGGGGGACGGTGAAGACCAGCAACATCCTTCAGGGCTGCCACCTTCCGTGTGGGACAAGGAGCCGGACGTGTGCCTTTTCGGAAAGAGGCCCTGCCGAGGACGAGAGCCATGAGATGTTCCTCCTCTGGGCAAGCCCGGGTCCCAGATCCTGTTGTGCCTGTGAATAGGCTGCAGGGGGACGGTGAAGACCAGCAACAGCTTTCAGGGCTGCCACCTTCCGTGTGGGACAAGGAGCCGGACGTGTGCCTTTCCGGAATCAGGCTCTGCCGACGACGAGAGACATGAGATGTTCCTCCTCTGGGCAAGCCCGAGTCCCAGATCCTGTTGTACCTGTGAATAGGCTGCAGGGGGACGGTGAAGACCAGCAACAGCTTTCAGGGCTGCCACCTTCCGTGTGGGACAAGGAGCCGGACGTGTGCCTTTTCGGAAACAGGCTCTGCCGAGGACGAGAGACTAACCCTGACCCTAACCCTAACCCTAACCCCTAAGCCTAACCCTAAGCCCATCCCTAACGACCCTAACCCTAACCATAACCCTAAGCCCTTAACACTAACCCTAACCCTAAACCCTAACCCTAACCCTAACTGTAACCCTAACCCGGACCCTATCTCCTAACCCTAACCCTAACCCTAACCCCTAAGCCTAACCCTAACCCTAACCCTAAACCTAACCCTAACCCTAACCCTAACCCCAACCCTAACCCTAACCCTAACCCCTAACTGTAAACCTTTTCTGACAAGTTGCAGGATGTGTGCCGTTTCCGAAACAGGTTCTGCTGAGGACGAGAGCCATGAGATGTTCCTCCTCTGGGCAAGCCCGTATCCAAGATCCTGTTGTGCCTGTGAATAGGCTGCAGGGGGACGGTGAAGACCAGCAACATCTTTCAGGGCTGCCACCTTCCGTGTGGGACAAGGAGCCGGACGTGTGCCTTTCCGGAATCAGGCTCTGCCGAGGACGAGAGCCATGAGATGTTCCTCCTCTAGGCAAGCCCGGGTCCCAGATCCTGTTGTGCCTGTGAATAGGCTGCAGGGGGACGGTGAAGACCAGCAACATCTTTCCAGCCTGCCACCTTCCGTGTGGGACAAGGAGCCGGACGTGTGCCTTTCCAGAATCAGGCTCTGCCGAGGACGAGAGCCATGAGATGTTCCTCCTCTGGGCAAGCCCCGGTCCCAGATCCTGTTGTGCCTGTGAATAGGCTGCAGGGGGACGGTGAAGACCAGCAACATCTTTCCGGCCTGCCACCTTCCGTGTGGGACAAGGAGCCGGACGTGTGCCTTTCCAGAATGAGACTCTGCCGAGGACAAGAGCCATGAGATGTTCCTCCTCTGGGCAAGCCCGGGTCCCAGATCCTGTTGTGCCTCTGAATAGGCTGCAGGGGGACGGTGAAGACCAGCAACATCTTTCAGGGCTGCCACCTTCCGTGTGGGACAAGGAGCCGGACGTGTGCCTTTCCGGAATCAGGCTCTGCCGAGGACGAGAGACATGAGATGTTCCTCCTCTGGGCAAGCCCGGGTCCCAGATCCTGTTGTACCTGTGAATAAGCTGCAGGGGGACGGTGAAGACCAGCAACAGCTTTCAGGGCTGCCACCTTCCGTGTGGGACAAGGAGCCGGACGTGTGCCTTTTCGGGAAGAGGCTCTGCCGAGGACAAGAGCCATGAGATGTTCCTCCTCTGGGCAAGCCTGGGTCCCAGATCCTGTTGTGCCTGTGAATAGGCTGCAGGGGGACGGTGAAGTCCAGCAACATCTTTCCGGACTGCCACCTTCCGTGTGGGACAAGGAGCCGGACGTGTGCCTTTTCGGAAATAGGCTCTGCCGAGGACGAGAGCCATGAGATGTTCCTCCTCTGGGCATGCCCGGGTCCTGAATCCTGTTGTGCCTGTGAATAGGCTGCAGGGGGATGGTGAAGACCAGCAACAGCTTTCAGGGCTGCCACCTTCCGTGTGGAACAAGGAGCCGGACGTGTGCCTTTCCGGAATCAGGCTCTGCCGAGGAAAAGAGGCATGAGATGTTCCTCCTCTGGGCAAGCCCGGGTCCCAGATCCTGTTGTGCCTGTGAATAGGCTGCAGGGGGACGGTGAAGACCAGCAACATCCTTCAGGGGTGCACCTTCCGTGTGGGACAAGGAGCCGGACATGTGCCTTTTCGGAAACAGGCCCTGCCGAGGACGAGAGCCATGAGATGTTCCTCCTCTGGGCAAGCCCGCGTCCTGAATCCTGTTGTACCTGTGAATAGGCTGCAGGGGGACGATGAAGACCAGCAACTTCTTTCAGGGCTGCCACCTTCCGTGTGGGACAAGGAGCCGGACGTGTGCCTTTTCGGAAACAGGCTCTGCCGAGGACGAGAGACTAACCCTAACCCTAACCCTAACCCTAACCCCTAACCCTAACCCTAAGCCCATCCCTAATGACCCTAACCCTAACCGTAACCCTAAGCCCTTAACACTAACCCTAAACCTAAACCCTAACCCTAACCCTAACTGTAACCCTAACCCGGACCCTATCTCGTAACTCTAACCCTAACCCTAACCCCTAACCCTAACCGTAACCCTAACCACCTAACCCTAACACTCACCCTAACACCTAACCCTAACCCTAATCCTAACCCCTAACCCTAACCCCTACCCTAACCCTAACCCTAATGGACCCTAACCCTAACCCTAACCCTAACCCCTAACCCTAACCCTAACCCTAATGGCCCTAAACCTAACCCTAACCCTGACCCTAACCCTAACCCTAAGCCTAACCCTAACCCCCTAACCCTAACCCTAACCCTAAACCTAACCCTAACCCTAACCCTAACCCTAACCCCAACCCTAACCCTAACCCCTAACTGTAAACCTTTTCTGACAAGTTGCAGGATGTGTGCCGTTTCCGAAACAGGTTCTGCTGAGGACGAGAGCCATGAGATTTTCCTCCTCTGGGCAAGCCCGTATCCCAGATCCTGTTGTGCCTGTGAATAGGCTGCAGGGGGACGGTGAAGACCAGCAACATCTTTCCGGCCTGCCACCTTCCGTGTGGGACACGGAGCCGGACGTGTGCCTTTCCAGAATCAGGCTCTGCCGAGGACGAGAGCCATGAGATGTTCCTCCTCTGGGCAAGCCCGGGTCCCAGATCCTGTTGTGCCTGTGAATAGGCTGCAGGGGGACGGTGAAGACCAGCAACAGCTTTCAGGGCTGCCACCTTCCGTGTGGGACAAAGAGCCGGACGTCTGCCTTTCCGAAATCGGGCTCTGCCGAGGACGAGAGCCATGAGATGTTCCTCCTCTGGGCAAGCCCGGGTCCCAGATCCTGTTGTGCCTGTGAATAGGCTGCAGGGGGACGGTGAAGACCAGCAACATCCTTCAGGGGTGCCAACTTCCGTGTGGGACAAGGAGCCGGACGTGTGCCTTTTCGGAAAGAGGCCCTGCCGAGGACGAGAGCCATGAGATGTTCCTCCTCTGGGCAAGCCCGGGTCCCAGATCCTGTTGTGCCTGTGAATAGGCTGCAGGGGGACGGTGAAGACCAGCAACAGCTTTCCGGCCTGCCACCTTCCGTGTGGGACAAGGAGCCGGACGTGTGCCTTTCCGGAATCAGGCTCTGCCGACGACGAGAGACATGAGATGTTCCTCCTCTGGGCAAGCCCGAGTCCCAGATCCTGTTGTGCCTGTGAATAGGCTGCAGGGGGACGGTGAAGACCAGCAACATCTTTCCAGCCTGCCACCTTCCGTGTGGGACACGGAGCCGGACGTGTGCCTTTCCAGAATCAGGCTCTGCCGAGGACGAGAGCCATGAGATGTTCCTCCTCTGGGCAAGCCCGGGTCCCAGATCCTGTTGTGCCTGTGAATAGGCTGCAGGGGGACGGTGAAGACCAGCAACAGCTTTCAGGGCTGCCACCTTCCGTGTGGGACAAAGAGCCGGACTTCTGCCTTTCCGAAATCGGGCTCTGCCGAGGACGAGAGCCATGAGATGTTCCTCCTCTGGGCAAGCCCGGGTCCCAGATCCTGTTGTGCCTGTGAATAGGCTGCAGGGGGACGGTGAAGACCAGCAACATCCTTCAGGGGTGCCAACTTCCGTGTGGGACAAGGAGCCGGACGTGTGCCTTTTCGGAAAGAGGCCCTGCCGAGGACGAGAGCCATGAGATGTTCCTCCTCTGGGCAAGCCCGGGTCCCAGATCCTGTTGTGCCTGTGAATAGGCTGCAGGGGGACGGTGAAGACCAGCAACAGCTTTCAGGGCTGCCACCTTCCGTGTGGGACAAGGAGCCGGACGTGTGCCTTTCCGGAATCAGGCTCTGCCGACGACGAGAGACATGAGATGTTCCTCCTCTGGGCAAGCCCGAGTCCCAGATCCTGTTGTACCTGTGAATAGGCTGCAGGGGGACGGTGAAGACCAGCAACAGCTTTCAGGGCTGCCACCTTCCGTGTGGGACAAGGAGCCGGACGTGTGCCTTTTCGGAAACAGGCTCTGCCGAGGACGAGAGACTAACCCTGACCCTAACCCTAACCCTAACCCCTAAGCCTAACCCTAAGCCCATCCCTAACGACCCTAACCCTAACCATAACCCTAAGCCCTTAACACTAACCCTAACCCTAAACCCTAACCCTAACCCTAACTGTAACCCTAACCCGGACCCTATCTCCTAACCCTAACCCTAACCCTAACCCCTAAGCCTAACCCTAACCCTAACCCTAAACCTAACCCTAACCCTAACCCTAACCCCAACCCTAACCCTAACCCTAACCCCTAACTGTAAACCTTTTCTGACAAGTTGCAGGATGTGTGCCGTTTCCGAAACAGGTTCTGCTGAGGACGAGAGCCATGAGATGTTCCTCCTCTGGGCAAGCCCGTATCCAAGATCCTGTTGTGCCTGTGAATAGGCTGCAGGGGGACGGTGAAGACCAGCAACATCTTTCAGGGCTGCCACCTTCCGTGTGGGACAAGGAGCCGGACGTGTGCCTTTCCGGAATCAGGCTCTGCCGAGGACGAGAGCCATGAGATGTTCCTCCTCTAGGCAAGCCCGGGTCCCAGATCCTGTTGTGCCTGTGAATAGGCTGCAGGGGGACGGTGAAGACCAGCAACATCTTTCCGGCCTGCCACCTTCCGTGTGGGACAAGGAGCCGGACGTGTGCCTTTCCAGAATCAGACTCTGCCGAGGACAAGAGCCATGAGATGTTCCTCCTCTGGGCAAGCCCGGGTCCCAGATCCTGTTGTGCCTCTGAATAGGCTTCAGGGGGACGGTGAAGACCAGCAACATCTTTCAGGGCTGCCACCTTCCGTGTGGGACAAGGAGCCGGACGTGTGCCTTTCCGGAATCAGGCTCTGCCGAGGACGAGAGACATGAGATGTTCCTCCTCTGGGCAAGCCCGGGTCCCAGATCCTGTTGTACCTGTGAATAAGCTGCAGGGGGACGGTGAAGACCAGCAACAGCTTTCAGGGCTGCCACCTTCCGTGTGGGACAAGGAGCCGGACGTGTGCCTTTTCGGGAAGAGGCTCTGCCGAGGACAAGAGCCATGAGATGTTCCTCCTCTGGGCAAGCCTGGGTCCCAGATCCTGTTGTGCCTGTGAATAGGCTGCAGGGGGACGGTGAAGTCCAGCAACATCTTTCCGGACTGCCACCTTCCGTGTGGGACAAGGAGCCGGACGTGTGCCTTTTCGGAAATAGGCTCTGCCGAGGACGAGAGCCATGAGATGTTCCTCCTCTGGGCATGCCCGGGTCCTGAATCCTGTTGTGCCTGTGAATAGGCTGCAGGGGGATGGTGAAGACCAGCAACAGCTTTCAGGGCTGCCACCTTCCGTGTGGAACAAGGAGCCGGACGTGTGCCTTTCCGGAATCAGGCTCTGCCGAGGAAAAGAGGCATGAGATGTTCCTCCTCTGGGCAAGCCCGGGTCCCAGATCCTGTTGTGCCTGTGAATAGGCTGCAGGGGGACGGTGAAGACCAGCAACATCCTTCAGGGGTGCACCTTCCGTGTGGGACAAGGAGCCGGACATGTGCCTTTTCGGAAACAGGCCCTGCCGAGGACGAGAGCCATGAGATGTTCCTCCTCTGGGCAAGCCCGCGTCCTGAATCCTGTTGTACCTGTGAATAGGCTGCAGGGGGACGATGAAGACCAGCAACTTCTTTCAGGGCTGCCACCTTCCGTGTGGGACAAGGAGCCGGACGTGTGCCTTTTCGGAAACAGGCTCTGCCGAGGACGAGAGACTAACCCTGACCCTAACCCTAACCCTAACCCCTAACCCTAACCCTAAGCCCATCCCTAATGACCCTAACCCTAACCGTAACCCTAAACCCTTAACACTAACCCTAAACCTAAACCCTAACCCTAACCCTAACTGTAACCCTAACCCGGACCCTATCTCGTAACTCTAACCCTAACCCTAACCCCTAACCCTAACCGTAACCCTAACCACCTAACCCTAACACTCACCCTAACACCTAACCCTAACCCTAATCCTAACCCCTAACCCTAACCCCTACCCTAACCCTAACCCTAATGGACCCTAACCCTAACCCTAACCCTAACCCCTAACCCTAACCCTAACCCTAATGGCCCTAAACCTAACCCTAACCCTGACCCTAACCCTAACCCTAAGCCTAACCCTAACCCCCTAACCCTAACCCTAACCCTAAACCTAACCCTAACCCTAACCCTAACCCTAACCCCAACCCTAACCCTAACCCCTAACTGTAAACCTTTTCTGACAAGTTGCAGGATGTGTGCCGTTTCCGAAACAGGTTCTGCTGAGGACGAGAGCCATGAGATTTTCCTCCTCTGGGCAAGCCCGTATCCCAGATCCTGTTGTGCCTGTGAATAGGCTGCAGGGGGACGGTGAAGACCAGCAACATCTTTCCAGCCTGCCACCTTCCGTGTGGGACACGGAGCCGGACGTGTGCCTTTCCAGAATCAGGCTCTGCCGAGGACGAGAGCCATGAGATGTTCCTCCTCTGGGCAAGCCCGGGTCCCAGATCCTGTTGTGCCTGTGAATAGGCTGCAGGGGGACGGTGAAGACCAGCAACAGCTTTCCGGCCTGCCACCTTCCGTGTGGGACAAGGAGCCGGACGTGTGCCTTTCCATAATCAGACAGTGCCGAGGACGAGAGCCATGAGATGTTCCTCCTCTGGGCAAGCCCGGGTCCCAGATCCTGTTGTGCCTGTGAATAGGCTGCAGGGGGACGGTGAAGACCAGCAACATCTTTCCGGCCTGCCACCTTCCGTGTGGGACAAGGAGCCGGACGTGTGCCTTTCCAGAATCAGACTCTGCCGAGGACGAGAGCCATGAGATGTTCCTCCTCTCAGCAAGCCCGGGTCCCAGATCCTGTTGTGCCTGTGAATAGGCTGCAGGGGGACGATGAAGACCAGCAACTTCTTTCAGGGCTGCCACCTTCCGTGTGGGACAAGGAGCCGGACGTGTGCCTTTTCGGAAACAGGCTCTGCCGAGGACGAGAGACTAACCCTGACCCTAACCCTAACCCTAACCCCTAACCCTAACCCTAAGCCCATCCCTAATGACCCTAACCCTAACCGTAACCCTAAGCCCTTAACACTAACCCTAACCCTAACCCTAACCCTAACCCTAACTGTAACCCTAACCCGGACCCTATCTCGTAACTCTAACCCTAACCCTAACCCCTAACCCTAACCGTAACCCTAACCACCTAACCCTAACACTCACCCTAACACCTAACCCTAACCCTAATCCTAACCCCTAACCCTAACCCCTACCCTAACCCTAACCCTAATGGACCCTAACCCTAACCCTAACCCTAACCCCTAACCCTAACCCTAACCCTAATGGCCCTAAACCTAACCCTAACCCTGACCCTAACCCTAACCCTAAGCCTAACCCTAACCCCCTAACCCTAACCCTAACCCTAAACCTAACCCTAACCCTAACCCTAACCCTAACCCCAACCCTAACCCTAACCCCTAACTGTAAACCTTTTCTGACAAGTTGCAGGATGTGTGCCGTTTCCGAAACAGGTTCTGCTGAGGACGAGAGCCATGAGATTTTCCTCCTCTGGGCAAGCCCGTATCCCAGATCCTGTTGTGCCTGTGAATAGGCTGCAGGGGGACGGTGAAGACCAGCAACATCTTTCAGGGCTGCCACCTTCCGTGTGGGACAAGGAGCCGGACATGTGCCTTTTCGGAAACAGGCCCTGCCGAGGACGAGAGCCATGAGATGTTCCTCCTCTGGGCAAGCCCGCGTCCTGAATCCTGTTGTACCTGTGAATAGGCTGCAGGGGGACGGTGAAGACCAGCAACTTCTTTCAGGGCTGCCACCTTCCGTGTGGGACAAGGAGCCGGACGTGTGCCTTTCCGGAATCAGGCTCTGCCGAGGAAAAGAGGCATGAGATGTTCCTCCTCTGGGCAAGCCCGGGTCCCAGATCCTGTTGTGCCTGTGAATAGGCTGCAGGGGGACGGTGAAGACCAGCAACATCCTTCAGGGGTGCACCTTCCGTGTGGGACAAGGAGCCGGACATGTGCCTTTTCGGAAACAGGCCCTGCCGAGGACGAGAGCCATGAGATGTTCCTCCTCTGGGCAAGCCCGCGTCCTGAATCCTGTTGTACCTGTGAATAGGCTGCAGGGGGACGATGAAGACCAGCAACTTCTTTCAGGGCTGCCACCTTCCGTGTGGGACAAGGAGCCGGACGTGTGCCTTTTCGGAAACAGGCTCTGCCGAGGACGAGAGACTAACCCTGACCCTAACCCTAACCCTAACCCCTAACCCTAACCCTAAGCCCATCCCTAATGACCCTAACCCTAACCGTAACCCTAAGCCCTTAACACTAACCCTAAACCTAAACCCTAACCCTAACCCTAACTGTAACCCTAACCCGGACCCTATCTCGTAACTCTAACCCTAACCCTAACCCCTAACCCTAACCGTAACCCTAACCACCTAACCCTAACACTCACCCTAACACCTAACCCTAACCCTAATCCTAACCCCTAACCCTAACCCCTACCCTAACCCTAACCCTAATGGACCCTAACCCTAACCCTAACCCTAACCCCTAACCCTAACCCTAACCCTAATGGCCCTAAACCTAACCCTAACCCTGACACTAACCCTAACCCTAAGCCTAACCCTAACCCCCTAACCCTAACCCTAACCCTAAACCTAACCCTAACCCTAACCCTAACCCTAACCCCAACCCTAACCCTAACCCCTAACTGTAAACCTTTTCTGACAAGTTGCAGGATGTGTGCCGTTTCCGAAACAGGTTCTGCTGAGGACGAGAGCCATGAGATTTTCCTCCTCTGGGCAAGCCCGTATCCCAGATCCTGTTGTGCCTGTGAATAGGCTGCAGGGGGACGGTGAAGACCAGCAACATCTTTCCGGCCTGCCACCTTCCGTGTGGGACACGGAGCCGGACGTGTGCCTTTCCAGAATCAGGCTCTGCCGAGGACGAGAGCCATGAGATGTTCCTCCTCTGGGCAAGCCCGGGTCCCAGATCCTGTTGTGCCTGTGAATAGGCTGCAGGGGGACGGTGAAGACCAGCAACAGCTTTCAGGGCTGCCACCTTCCGTATGGGACAAAGAGCCGGACGTCTGCCTTTCCGAAATCGGGCTCTGCCGAGGACGAGAGCCATGAGATGTTCCTCCTCTGGGCAAGCCCGGGTCCCAGATCCTGTTGTGCCTGTGAATAGGCTGCAGGGGGACGGTGAAGACCAGCAACATCCTTCAGGGGTGCCAACTTCCGTGTGGGACAAGGAGCCGGACGTGTGCCTTTTCGGAAAGAGGCCCTGCCGAGGACGAGAGCCATGAGATGTTCCTCCTCTGGGCAAGCCCGGGTCCCAGATCCTGTTGTGCCTGTGAATAGGCTGCAGGGGGACGGTGAAGACCAGCAACAGCTTTCCGGCCTGCCACCTTCCGTGTGGGACAAGGAGCCGGACGTGTGCCTTTCCGGAATCAGGCTCTGCCGACGACGAGAGACATGAGATGTTCCTCCTCTGGGCAAGCCCGAGTCCCAGATCCTGTTGTGCCTGTGAATAGGCTGCAGGGGGACGGTGAAGACCAGCAACATCTTTCCAGCCTGCCACCTTCCGTGTGGGACACGGAGCCGGACGTGTGCCTTTCCAGAATCAGGCTCTGCCGAGGACGAGAGCCATGAGATGTTCCTCCTCTGGGCAAGCCCGGGTCCCAGATCCTGTTGTGCCTGTGAATAGGCTGCAGGGGGACGGTGAAGACCAGCAACAGCTTTCAGGGCTGCCACCTTCCGTGTGGGACAAAGAGCCGGACTTCTGCCTTTCCGAAATCGGGCTCTGCCGAGGACGAGAGCCATGAGATGTTCCTCCTCTGGGCAAGCCCGGGTCCCAGATCCTGTTGTGCCTGTGAATAGGCTGCAGGGGGACGGTGAAGACCAGCAACATCCTTCAGGGGTGCCAACTTCCGTGTGGGACAAGGAGCCGGACGTGTGCCTTTTCGGAAAGAGGCCCTGCCGAGGACGAGAGCCATGAGATGTTCCTCCTCTGGGCAAGCCCGGGTCCCAGATCCTGTTGTGCCTGTGAATAGGCTGCAGGGGGACGGTGAAGACCAGCAACAGCTTTCAGGGCTGCCACCTTCCGTGTGGGACAAGGAGCCGGACGTGTGCCTTTCCGGAATCAGGCTCTGCCGACGACGAGAGACATGAGATGTTCCTCCTCTGGGCAAGCCCGAGTCCCAGATCCTGTTGTACCTGTGAATAGGCTGCAGGGGGACGGTGAAGACCAGCAACAGCTTTCAGGGCTGCCACCTTCCGTGTGGGACAAGGAGCCGGACGTGTGCCTTTTCGGAAACAGGCTCTGCCGAGGACGAGAGACTAACCCTGACCCTAACCCTAACCCTAACCCCTAAGCCTAACCCTAAGCCCATCCCTAACGACCCTAACCCTAACCATAACCCTAAGCCCTTAACACTAACCCTAACCCTAAACCCTAACCCTAACCCTAACTGTAACCCTAACCCGGACCCTATCTCCTAACCCTAACCCTAACCCTAACCCCTAAGCCTAACCCTAACCCTAACCCTAAACCTAACCCTAACCCTAACCCTAACCCCAACCCTAACCCTAACCCTAACCCCTAACTGTAAACCTTTTCTGACAAGTTGCAGGATGTGTGCCGTTTCCGAAACAGGTTCTGCTGAGGACGAGAGCCATGAGATGTTCCTCCTCTGGGCAAGCCCGTATCCAAGATCCTGTTGTGCCTGTGAATAGGCTGCAGGGGGACGGTGAAGACCAGCAACATCTTTCAGGGCTGCCACCTTCCGTGTGGGACAAGGAGCCGGACGTGTGCCTTTCCGGAATCAGGCTCTGCCGAGGACGAGAGCCATGAGATGTTCCTCCTCTAGGCAAGCCCGGGTCCCAGATCCTGTTGTGCCTGTGAATAGGCTGCAGGGGGACGGTGAAGACCAGCAACATCTTTCCAGCCTGCCACCTTCCGTGTGGGACAAGGAGCCGTACGTCTGCCTTTCCAGAATCAGGCTCTGCCGAGGACGAGAGCCATGAGATGTTCCTCCTCTGGGCAAGCCCCGGTCCCAGATCCTGTTGTGCCTGTGAATAGGCTGCAGGGGGACGGTGAAGACCAGCAACATCTTTCCGGCCTGCCACCTTCCGTGTGGGACAAGGAGCCGGACGTGTGCCTTTCCAGAATCAGACTCTGCCGAGGACAAGAGCCATGAGATGTTCCTCCTCTGGGCAAGCCCGGGTCCCAGATCCTGTTGTGCCTCTGAATAGGCTTCAGGGGGACGGTGAAGACCAGCAACATCTTTCAGGGCTGCCACCTTCCGTGTGGGACAAGGAGCCGGACGTGTGCCTTTCCGGAATCAGGCTCTGCCGAGGACGAGAGACATGAGATGTTCCTCCTCTGGGCAAGCCCGGGTCCCAGATCCTGTTGTACCTGTGAATAAGCTGCAGGGGGACGGTGAAGACCAGCAACAGCTTTCAGGGCTGCCACCTTCCGTGTGGGACAAGGAGCCGGACGTGTGCCTTTTCGGGAAGAGGCTCTGCCGAGGACAAGAGCCATGAGATGTTCCTCCTCTGGGCAAGCCTGGGTCCCAGATCCTGTTGTGCCTGTGAATAGGCTGCAGGGGGACGGTGAAGTCCAGCAACATCTTTCCGGACTGCCACCTTCCGTGTGGGACAAGGAGCCGGACGTGTGCCTTTTCGGAAATAGGCTCTGCCGAGGACGAGAGCCATGAGATGTTCCTCCTCTGGGCATGCCCGGGTCCTGAATCCTGTTGTGCCTGTGAATAGGCTGCAGGGGGATGGTGAAGACCAGCAACAGCTTTCAGGGCTGCCACCTTCCGTGTGGAACAAGGAGCCGGACGTGTGCCTTTCCGGAATCAGGCTCTGCCGAGGAAAAGAGGCATGAGATGTTCCTCCTCTGGGCAAGCCCGGGTCCCAGATCCTGTTGTGCCTGTGAATAGGCTGCAGGGGGACGGTGAAGACCAGCAACATCCTTCAGGGGTGCACCTTCCGTGTGGGACAAGGAGCCGGACATGTGCCTTTTCGGAAACAGGCCCTGCCGAGGACGAGAGCCATGAGATGTTCCTCCTCTGGGCAAGCCCGCGTCCTGAATCCTGTTGTACCTGTGAATAGGCTGCAGGGGGACGATGAAGACCAGCAACTTCTTTCAGGGCTGCCACCTTCCGTGTGGGACAAGGAGCCGGACGTGTGCCTTTTCGGAAACAGGCTCTGCCGAGGACGAGAGACTAACCCTGACCCTAACCCTAACCCTAACCCCTAACCCTAACCCTAAGCCCATCCCTAATGACCCTAACCCTAACCGTAACCCTAAGCCCTTAACACTAACCCTAAACCTAAACCCTAACCCTAACCCTAACTGTAACCCTAACCCGGACCCTATCTCGTAACTCTAACCCTAACCCTAACCCCTAACCCTAACCGTAACCCTAACCACCTAACCCTAACACTCACCCTAACACCTAACCCTAACCCTAATCCTAACCCCTAACCCTAACCCCTACCCTAACCCTAACCCTAATGGACCCTAACCCTAACCCTAACCCTAACCCCTAACCCTAACCCTAACCCTAATGGCCCTAAACCTAACCCTAACCCTGACCCTAACCCTAACCCTAAGCCTAACCCTAACCCCCTAACCCTAACCCTAACCCTAACCCTAACCCTAACCCTAACCCTAACCCTAACCCCAACCCTAACCCTAACCCCTAACTGTAAACCTTTTCTGACAAGTTGCAGGATGTGTGCCGTTTCCGAAACAGGTTCTGCTGAGGACGAGAGCCATGAGATTTTCCTCCTCTGGGCAAGCCCGTATCCCAGATCCTGTTGTGCCTGTGAATAGGCTGCAGGGGGACGGTGAAGACCAGCAACATCTTTCCAGCCTGCCACCTTCCGTGTGGGACACGGAGCCGGACGTGTGCCTTTCCAGAATCAGGCTCTGCCGAGGACGAGAGCCATGAGATGTTCCTCCTCTGGGCAAGCCCGGGTCCCAGATCCTGTTGTGCCTGTGAATAGGCTGCAGGGGGACGGTGAAGACCAGCAACAGCTTTCCGGCCTGCCACCTTCCGTGTGGGACAAGGAGCCGGACGTGTGCCTTTCCATAATCAGACAGTGCCGAGGACGAGAGCCATGAGATGTTCCTCCTCTGGGCAAGCCCGGGTCCCAGATCCTGTTGTGCCTGTGAATAGGCTGCAGGGGGACGGTGAAGACCAGCAACATCTTTCCGGCCTGCCACCTTCCGTGTGGGACAAGGAGCCGGACGTGTGCCTTTCCAGAATCAGACTCTGCCGAGGACGAGAGCCATGAGATGTTCCTCCTCTCAGCAAGCCCGGGTCCCAGATCCTGTTGTGCCTGTGAATAGGCTGCAGGGGGACGATGAAGACCAGCAACTTCTTTCAGGGCTGCCACCTTCCGTGTGGGACAAGGAGCCGGACGTGTGCCTTTTCGGAAACAGGCTCTGCCGAGGACGAGAGACTAACCCTGACCCTAACCCTAACCCTAACCCCTAACCCTAACCCTAAGCCCATCCCTAATGACCCTAACCCTAACCGTAACCCTAAGCCCTTAACACTAACCCTAACCCTAACCCTAACCCTAACCCTAACTGTAACCCTAACCCGGACCCTATCTCGTAACTCTAACCCTAACCCTAACCCCTAACCCTAACCGTAACCCTAACCACCTAACCCTAACACTCACCCTAACACCTAACCCTAACCCTAATCCTAACCCCTAACCCTAACCCCTACCCTAACCCTAACCCTAATGGACCCTAACCCTAACCCTAACCCTAACCCCTAACCCTAACCCTAACCCTAATGGCCCTAAACCTAACCCTAACCCTGACCCTAACCCTAACCCTAAGCCTAACCCTAACCCCCTAACCCTAACCCTAACCCTAAACCTAACCCTAACCCTAACCCTAACCCTAACCCCAACCCTAACCCTAACCCCTAACTGTAAACCTTTTCTGACAAGTTGCAGGATGTGTGCCGTTTCCGAAACAGGTTCTGCTGAGGACGAGAGCCATGAGATTTTCCTCCTCTGGGCAAGCCCGTATCCCAGATCCTGTTGTGCCTGTGAATAGGCTGCAGGGGGACGGTGAAGACCAGCAACATCTTTCAGGGCTGCCACCTTCCGTGTGGGACAAGGAGCCGGACATGTGCCTTTTCGGAAACAGGCCCTGCCGAGGACGAGAGCCATGAGATGTTCCTCCTCTGGGCAAGCCCGCGTCCTGAATCCTGTTGTACCTGTGAATAGGCTGCAGGGGGACGGTGAAGACCAGCAACTTCTTTCAGGGCTGCCACCTTCCGTGTGGGACAAGGAGCCAGACGTGTGCCTTTTCGGAAACAGGCTCTGCCGAGGACGAGAGACTAACCCTGACCCTAACCGTAACCCTAACCCCTAACCCTAACCCTAAGCCCATCCCTAATGACCCTCACCCTAACCGTAACCCTAAGCCCTTAACACTAACCCTAAACCTAAACCCTAACCCTAACCCTAACTGTAACCCTAACCCGGACCCTATCTCGTAACTCTAACCCTAACCCTAACCCCTAACCCTAACCGTAACCCTAACCACCTAACCCTAACACTCACCCTAACACCTAACCCTAACCCTAATCCTAACCCCTAACCCTAACCCCTACCCTAACCCTAACCCTAATGGACCCTAACCCTAACCCTAACCCTAACCCCTAACCCTAACCCTAACCCTAATGGCCCTAAACCTAACCCTAACCCTGACCCTAACCCTAACCCTAAGCCTAACCCTAAGCCCCTAACCCTAACCCTAACCCTAAACCTAACCCTAACCCTAACCCTAACCCTAACCCCAACCCTAACCCTAACCCCTAACTGTAAACCTTTTCTGACAAGTTGCAGGATGTGTGCCGTTTCCGAAACAGGTTCTGCTGAGGACGAGAGCCATGAGATTTTCCTCCTCTGGGCAAGCCCGTATCCCAGATCCTGTTGTGCCTGTGAATAGGCTGCAGGGGGACGGTGAAGACCAGCAACATCTTTCCAGCCTGCCACCTTCCGTGTGGGACACGGAGCCGGATCTGTGCCTTTCCAGAATCAGGCTCTGCCGAGGACGAGAGCCATGAGATGTTCCTCCTCTGGGCAAGCCCGGGTCCCAGATCCTGTTGTGCCTGTGAATAGGCTGCAGGGGGACGGTGAAGACCAGCAACAGCTTTCCGGCCTGCCACCTTCCGTGTCGGAAAAGGAGCCGGACGTGTGCCTTTCCAGAATCAGACACTGCCGAGGACGAGAGCCATGAGATGTTCCTCCTCTGGGCAAGCCCGGGTCCCAGATCCTGTTGTGCCTGAGAATAGGCTGCAGGGGGACAGTGAAGACCAGCAACATCCTTCAGGGGTGCCACCTTCCGTGTGGGACAAGGAGCCGGACATGTGCCTTTTCGGAAACAGGCCCTGCCGAGGACGAGAGCCATGAGATGTTCCTCCTCTGGGCAAGCCCGCGTCCTGAATCCTGTTGTACCTGTGAATAGGCTGCAGGGGGACGATGAAGACCAGCAACTTCTTTCAGGGCTGCCACCTTCCGTGTGGGACAAGGAGCCGGACGTGTGCCTTTTCGGAAACAGGCTCTGCCGAGGACGAGAGACTAACCCTGACCCTAACCGTAACCCTAACCCCTAACCCTAACCATAAGCCCATCCCTAATGACCCTAACCCTAACCGTAACCCTAAGCCCTTAACACTAACCCTAAACCTAAACCCTAACCCTAACCCTAACTGTAACCCTAACCCGGACCCTATCTCGTAACTCTAACCCTAACCCTAACCACTAACCCTAACCGTAACCATAACCACCTAACCCTAACACTCACCCTAACACCTAACCCTAACCCTAATCCTAACCCCTAACCCTAACCCCTACCCTAACCCTAACCCTAATGGACCCTAACCCTAACCCTAACCCTAACCCCTAACCCTAACCCTAACCCTAATGGCCCTAAACCTAACCCTAACCCTGACCCTAACCCTAACCCTAAGCCTAACCCTAACCCCCTAACCCTAACCCTAACCCTAAACCTAACCCTAACCCTAACCCTAACCCTAACCCCAACCCTAACCCTAACCCCTAACTGTAAACCTTTTCTGACAAGTTGCAGGATGTGTGCCGTTTCCGAAACAGGTTCTGCTGAGGACGAGAGCCATGAGATTTTCCTCCTCTGGGCAAGCCCGTATCCCAGATCCTGTTGTGCCTGTGAATAGGCTGCAGGGGGACGGTGAAGACCAGCAACATCTTTCCAGCCTGCCACCTTCCGTGTGGGACACGGAGCCGGACGTGTGCCTTTCCAGAATCAGGCTCTGCCGAGGACGAGAGCCATGAGATGTTCCTCCTCTGGGCAAGCCCGGGTCCCAGATCCTGTTGTGCCTGTGAATAGGCTGCAGGGGGACGGTGAAGACCAGCAACATCTTTCCGGCCTGCCACCTTCCGTGTGGGACAAGGAGCCGGACGTGTGCCTTTCCAGAATCAGACTCTGCCGAGGACGAGAGCCATGAGATGTTCCTCCTCTGGGCAAGCCCGGGTCCCAGATCCTGTTGTGCCTGTGAATAGGCTGCAGGGGGACGGTGAAGACCAGCAACAGCTTTCAGGGCTGCCACCTTCCGTGTGGGACAAGGAGCTGGACGTGTGCCTTTTCGGAAACAGGCTCTGCCGAGGACGAGAGACTAACCCTGACCCTAACCGTAACCCTAACCCCTAACCCTAACCCTAAGCCCATCCCTAACGACCCTAACCCTAACCCTAACCCTAAGCCCTTAACACTAACCCTAACCCTAAACCCTAACCCTAACCCTAACTGTAACCCTAACCCTAAGCCTAACCCTAACCCCCTAAACCTAACCCTAACCCTAAACCTAACCCTAACCCTAACCCTAACCCTAACCCCAACCCCAACCCTAACCCCTAACTGTAAACCTTTTCTGACAAGTTGCAGGATGTGTGCCGTTTCCGAATCAGGTTCTGCTGAGGACGAGAGCCATGAGATGTTCCTCCTCTGGGCAAGCCCGGGTCCCAGATCCTGTTGTGCGTGTGAATAGGCTGCAGGGGGACGGTGAAGACCAGCAACATCTTTCCAGCCTGCCACCTTCCGTGTGGGACAAGGAGCCGGACATGTGCCTTTTCGGAAACAGGCCCTGCCGAGGACGAGAGCCATGAGATGTTCCTCCTCTGGGCAAGCCCGCGTCCTGAATCCTGTTGTACCTGTGAATAGGCTGCAGGGGGACGATGAAGACCAGCAACTTCTTTCAGGGCTGCCACCTTCCGTGTGGGACAAGGAGCCGGACGTGTGCCTTTTCGGAAACAGGCTCTGCCGAGGACGAGAGACTAACCCTGACCCTAACCGTAACCCTAACCCCTAACCCTAACCATAAGCCCATCCCTAATGACCCTAACCCTAACCGTAACCCTAAGCCCTTAACACTAACCCTAAACCTAAACCCTAACCCTAACCCTAACTGTAACCCTAACCCGGACCCTATCTCGTAACTCTAACCCTAACCCTAACCACTAACCCTAACCGTAACCATAACCACCTAACCCTAACACTCACCCTAACACCTAACCCTAACCCTAATCCTAACCCCTAACCCTAACCCCTACCCTAACCCTAACCCTAATGGACCCTAACCCTAACCCTAACCCTAACCCCTAACCCTAACCCTAACCCTAATGGCCCTAAACCTAACCCTAACCCTGACCCTAACCCTAACCCTAAGCCTAACCCTAACCCCCTAACCCTAACCCTAACCCTAACCCTAACCCTAACCCTAACCCTAACCCTAACCCCAACCCTAACCCTAACCCCTAACTGTAAACCTTTTCTGACAAGTTGCAGGATGTGTGCCGTTTCCGAAACAGGTTCTGCTGAGGACGAGAGCCATGAGATTTTCCTCCTCTGGGCAAGCCCGTATCCCAGATCCTGTTGTGCCTGTGAATAGGCTGCAGGGGGACGGTGAAGACCAGCAACATCTTTCCAGCCTGCCACCTTCCGTGTGGGACACGGAGCCGGACGTGTGCCTTTCCAGAATCAGGCTCTGCCGAGGACGAGAGCCATGAGATGTTCCTCCTCTGGGCAAGCCCGGGTCCCAGATCCTGTTGTGCCTGTGAATAGGCTGCAGGGGGACGGTGAAGACCAGCAACAGCTTTCCGGCCTGCCACCTTCCGTGTGGGACAAGGAGCCGGACGTGTGCCTTTCCATAATCAGACAGTGCCGAGGACGAGAGCCATGAGATGTTCCTCCTCTGGGCAAGCCCGGGTCCCAGATCCTGTTGTGCCTGTGAATAGGCTGCAGGGGGACGGTGAAGACCAGCAACATCTTTCCGGCCTGCCACCTTCCGTGTGGGACAAGGAGCCGGACGTGTGCCTTTCCAGAATCAGACTCTGCCGAGGACGAGAGCCATGAGATGTTCCTCCTCTGGGCAAGCCCGGGTCCCAGATCCTGTTGTGCCTGTGAATAGGCTGCAGGGGGACGGTGAAGACCAGCAACAGCTTTCAGGGCTGCCACCTTCCGTGTGGGACAAGGAGCTGGACGTGTGCCTTTTCGGAAACAGGCTCTGCCGAGGACGAGAGACTAACCCTGACCCTAACCGTAACCCTAACCCCTAACCCTAACCCTAAGCCCATCCCTAACGACCCTAACCCTAACCCTAACCCTAAGCCCTTAACACTAACCCTAACCCTAAACCCTAACCCTAACCCTAACTGTAACCCTAACCCTAAGCCTAACCCTAACCCCCTAAACCTAACCCTAACCCTAAACCTAACCCTAACCCTAACCCTAACCCTAACCCCAACCCCAACCCTAACCCCTAACTGTAAACCTTTTCTGACAAGTTGCAGGATGTGTGCCGTTTCCGAATCAGGTTCTGCTGAGGACGAGAGCCATGAGATGTTCCTCCTCTGGGCAAGCCCGGGTCCCAGATCCTGTTGTGCGTGTGAATAGGCTGCAGGGGGACGGTGAAGACCAGCAACATCTTTCCAGCCTGCCACCTTCCGTGTGGGACAAGGAGCCGGACATGTGCCTTTTCGGAAACAGGCCCTGCCGAGGACGAGAGCCATGAGATGTTCCTCCTCTGGGCAAGCCCGCGTCCTGAATCCTGTTGTACCTGTGAATAGGCTGCAGGGGGACGATGAAGACCAGCAACTTCTTTCAGGGCTGCCACCTTCCGTGTGGGACAAGGAGCCGGACGTGTGCCTTTTCGGAAACAGGCTCTGCCGAGGACGAGAGACTAACCCTGACCCTAACCGTAACCCTAACCCCTAACCCTAACCATAAGCCCATCCCTAATGACCCTAACCCTAACCGTAACCCTAAGCCCTTAACACTAACCCTAAACCTAAACCCTAACCCTAACCCTAACTGTAACCCTAACCCGGACCCTATCTCGTAACTCTAACCCTAACCCTAACCACTAACCCTAACCGTAACCATAACCACCTAACCCTAACACTCACCCTAACACCTAACCCTAACCCTAATCCTAACCCCTAACCCTAACCCCTACCCTAACCCTAACCCTAATGGACCCTAACCCTAACCCTAACCCTAACCCCTAACCCTAACCCTAACCCTAATGGCCCTAAACCTAACCCTAACCCTGACCCTAACCCTAACCCTAAGCCTAACCCTAACCCCCTAACCCTAACCCTAACCCTAAACCTAACCCTAACCCTAACCCTAACCCTAACCCCAACCCTAACCCTAACCCCTAACTGTAAACCTTTTCTGACAAGTTGCAGGATGTGTGCCGTTTCCGAAACAGGTTCTGCTGAGGACGAGAGCCATGAGATTTTCCTCCTCTGGGCAAGCCCGTATCCCAGATCCTGTTGTGCCTGTGAATAGGCTGCAGGGGGACGGTGAAGACCAGCAACATCTTTCCAGCCTGCCACCTTCCGTGTGGGACACGGAGCCGGACGTGTGCCTTTCCAGAATCAGGCTCTGCCGAGGACGAGAGCCATGAGATGTTCCTCCTCTGGGCAAGCCCGGGTCCCAGATCCTGTTGTGCCTGTGAATAGGCTGCAGGGGGACGGTGAAGACCAGCAACAGCTTTCCGGCCTGCCACCTTCCGTGTGGGACAAGGAGCCGGACGTGTGCCTTTCCATAATCAGACAGTGCCGAGGACGAGAGCCATGAGATGTTCCTCCTCTGGGCAAGCCCGGGTCCCAGATCCTGTTGTGCCTGTGAATAGGCTGCAGGGGGACGGTGAAGACCAGCAACATCTTTCCGGCCTGCCACCTTCCGTGTGGGACAAGGAGCCGGACGTGTGCCTTTCCAGAATCAGACTCTGCCGAGGACGAGAGCCATGAGATGTTCCTCCTCTGGGCAAGCCCGGGTCCCAGATCCTGTTGTGCCTGTGAATAGGCTGCAGGGGGACGGTGAAGACCAGCAACAGCTTTCAGGGCTGCCACCTTCCGTGTGGGACAAGGAGCTGGACGTGTGCCTTTTCGGAAACAGGCTCTGCCGAGGACGAGAGACTAACCCTGACCCTAACCGTAACCCTAACCCCTAACCCTAACCCTAAGCCCATCCCTAACGACCCTAACCCTAACCCTAACCCTAAGCCCTTAACACTAACCCTAACCCTAAACCCTAACCCTAACCCTAACTGTAACCCTAACCCTAAGCCTAACCCTAACCCCCTAAACCTAACCCTAACCCTAAACCTAACCCTAACCCTAACCCTAACCCTAACCCCAACCCCAACCCTAACCCCTAACTGTAAACCTTTTCTGACAAGTTGCAGGATGTGTGCCGTTTCCGAATCAGGTTCTGCTGAGGACGAGAGCCATGAGATGTTCCTCCTCTGGGCAAGCCCGGGTCCCAGATCCTGTTGTGCGTGTGAATAGGCTGCAGGGGGACGGTGAAGACCAGCAACATCTTTCCAGCCTGCCACCTTCCGTGTGGGAGAAGGAGCCGGACGTGTGCCTTTCCAGAATCAGACTCTGCCGAGGACGAGAGCCATGAGATGTTCCTCCTCTGGGCAAGCCCGGGTCCCAGATCCTGTTGTGCCTGTGAATAGGCTGCAGGGGGACGGTGAAGACCAGCAACATCTTTCCGGCCTACCACCTTCCGTGTCGGACAAGGAGCCGGACGTGTGACTTTTCAGAAATAGGCTCTGCCGAGGACGAGAGCCATGATATGTTCCTCCTCTGGGCAAGCCCGGGTCCTGAATCCTGTTGTACCTGTGAATAGGCTGCAGGGGGATGGTGAAGACCAGCAACAGCTTTCAGGGCTGCCACCTTCCGTGTGGGACAAGGAGCCGGACGTGTGCCTTTTCGGGAAGAGGCTCTGCCGAGGACAAGAGCCATGAGATGTTCCTCCTCTGGGCAAGCCTGGGTCCCAGATCCTGTTGTGCCTGTGAATAGGCTGCAGGGGGACGGTGAAGACCAGCAACATCTTTCCGGACTGCCACCTTCCGTGTGGGACAAGGAGCCGGACGTGTGCCTTTTCGGAAATAGGCTCTGCCGAGGACGAGAGCCATGAGATGTTCCTCCTCTGGGCATGCCCGGGTCCTGAATCCTGTTGTGCCTGTGAATAGGCTGCAGGGGGATGGTGAAGACCAGCAACAGCTTTCAGGGCTGCCACCTTCCGTGTGGAACAAGGAGCCGGACGTGTGCCTTTCCGGAATCAGGCTCTGCCGAGGACAAGAGGCATGAGATGTTCCTCCTCTGGGCAAGCCCGGGTCCCAGATCCTGTTGTGCCTGTGAATAGGCTGCACGGGGACGGTGAAGACCAGCAACATCCTTCAGGGGTGCCACCTTCCGTGTGGGACAAGGAGCCGGACATGTGCCTTTTCGGAAACAGGCCCTGCCGAGGACGAGAGCCATGAGATGTTCCTCCTCTGGGCAAGCCCGCGTCCTGAATCCTGTTGTACCTGTGAATAGGCTGCAGGGGGATGGTGAAGACCAGCAACTTCTTTCAGGGCTGCCACCTTCCGTGTGGGACAAGGAGCCGGACGTGTGCCTTTTCGGAAACAGGCTCTGCCGAGGACGAGAGACTAACCCTGACCCTAACCCTAACCCTAACCCCTAACCCTAACCCTAAGCCCATCCCTAATGACCCTAACCCTAACCGTAACCCTAAGCCCTTAACACTAACCCTAAACCTAAACCCTAACCCTAACCCTAACTGTAACCCTAACCCGGACCCTATCTCGTAACTCTAACCCTAACCCTAACCCCTAACCCTAACCGTAACCCTAACCACCTAACCCTAACACTCACCCTAACACCTGACCCTAACCCTAATCCTAACCCCTAACCCTAACCCCTACCCTAACCCTAACCCTAATGGACCCTAACCCTAACCCTAACCCTAACCCCTAACCCTAACCCTAACCCTAATGGCCCTAAACCTAACCCTAACCCTGACCCTAACCCTAACCCTAACCCTAACCCTAACCCCCTAACCCTAACCCTAACCCTAAACCTAACCCTAACCCTAACCCTAACCCTAACCCCAACCCTAACCCTAACCCCTAACTGTAAACCTTTTCTGACAAGTTGCAGGATGTGTGCCGTTTCCGAAACAGGTTCTGCTGAGGACGAGAGCCATGAGATTTTCCTCCTCTGGGCAAGCCCGTATCCCAGATCCTGTTGTGCCTGTGAATAGGCTGCAGGGGGACGGTGAAGACCAGCAACATCTTTCCAGCCTGCCACCTTCCGTGTGGGACACGGAGCCGGACGTGTGCCTTTCCAGAATCAGACACTGCCGAGGACGAGAGCCATGAGATGTTCCTCCTCTGGGCAAGCCCGGGTCCCAGATCCTGTTGTGCCTGTGAATAGGCTGCAGGGGGACGGTGAAGACCAGCAACATCTTTCCGGCCTGCCACCTTCAGTGTGGGACAAGGAGCCGGACGTGTGCCTTTCCAGAATCAGACTCTGCCGAGGACGAGAGCCATGAGATGTTCCTCCTCTGGGCAAGCCCGGGTCCCAGATCCTGTTGTGCCTGTGAATAGGCTGCAGGGGGACGGTGAAGACCAGCAACAGCTTTCAGGGCTGCCACCTTCCGTGTGGGACAAGGAGCTGGACGTGTGCCTTTTCGGAAACAGGCTCTGCCGAGGACGAGAGACTAACCCTGACCCTAACCGTAACCCTAACCCCTAACCCTAACCCTAAGCCCATCCCTAACGACCCTAACCCTAACCCTAACCCTAAGCCCTTAACACTAACCCTAACCCTAAACCCTAACCCTAACCCTAACCTAACCCTAACCCTAACCCTAACCCTAACCCTAACCCTAATCCTAACCCCTAACCCTAACCCCTACCCTAACTCTAACCCTAATGGACCCTAACCCTAACCGTAACCCTAACCCCTAACCCTAACCCTAACCCTAATGGCCCTAAACCTAACCCTAACCCTGACCCTAACCCTAACCCTAAGCCTAACCCTAACCCCCTAACCCTAACCCTAAACCTAACCCTAACCCTAACCCTAACCCTAACCCTAACCCCAACCCTAACCCTAACCCCTAACTGTAAACCTTTTCTGACAAGTTGCAGGATGTGTGCCGTTTCCGAAACAGGTTCTGCTGAGGACGAGAGCCATGAGATGTTCCTCCTCTGGGCAAGCCCGGGTCCCAGATCCTGTTGTGCGTGTGAATAGGCAGCAGGGGGACGGTGAAGACCAGCAACATCTTTCCAGCCTGCCACCTTCCTTCTGGGAGAAGGAGCCGGACGTGTGCCTTTTCAGAAGTAGGCTCTGCCGAGGACGAGAGCCATGAGATGTTCCTCCTCTGGGCAAGCCCGGGTCCCAGATCCTGTTGTGCCTGAGAATAGGCTGCAGGGGGACGGTGAAGACCAGCAACATCTTTCCGGACTGCCACCTTCCGTGTGGGACAAGGAGCCGGACGTGTGCCTTTTCGGAAATAGGCTCTGCCGAGGACGAGAGCCATGAGATGTTCCTCCTCTGGGCATGCCCGGGTCCTGAATCCTGTTGTGCCTGTGAATAGGCTGCAGGGGGATGGTGAAGACCAGCAACAGCTTTCAGGGCTGCCACCTTCCGTGTGGAACAAGGAGCCGGACGTGTGCCTTTCCGGAATCAGGCTCTGCCGAGGACAAGAGGCATGAGATGTTCCTCCTCTGGGCAAGCCCGGGTCCCAGATCCTGTTGTGCCTGTGAATAGGCTGCACGGGGACGGTGAAGACCAGCAACATCCTTCAGGGGTGCCACCTTCCGTGTGGGACAAGGAGCCGGACATGTGCCTTTTCGGAAACAGGCCCTGCCGAGGACGAGAGCCATGAGATGTTCCTCCTCTGGGCAAGCCCGCGTCCTGAATCCTGTTGTACCTGTGAATAGGCTGCAGGGGGATGGTGAAGACCAGCAACTTCTTTCAGGGCTGCCACCTTCCGTGTGGGACAAGGAGCCGGACGTGTGCCTTTTCGGAAACAGGCTCTGCCGAGGACGAGAGACTAACCCTGACCCTAACCCTAACCCTAACCCCTAACCCTAACCCTAAGCCCATCCCTAATGACCCTAACCCTAACCGTAACCCTAAGCCCTTAACACTAACCCTAAACCTAAACCCTAACCCTAACCCTAACTGTAACCCTAACCCGGACCCTATCTCGTAACTCTAACCCTAACCCTAACCCCTAACCCTAACCGTAACCCTAACCACCTAACCCTAACACTCACCCTAACACCTGACCCTAACCCTAATCCTAACCCCTAACCCTAACCCCTACCCTAACCCTAACCCTAATGGACCCTAACCCTAACCCTAACCCTAACCCCTAACCCTAACCCTAACCCTAATGGCCCTAAACCTAACCCTAACCCTGACCCTAACCCTAACCCTAAGCCTAACCCTAACCCCCTAACCCTAACCCTAACCCTAAACCTAACCCTAACCCTAACCCTAACCCTAACCCCAACCCTAACCCTAACCCCTAACTGTAAACCTTTTCTGACAAGTTGCAGGATGTGTGCCGTTTCCGAAACAGGTTCTGCTGAGGACGAGAGCCATGAGATTTTCATCCTCTGGGCAAGCCCGTATCCCAGATCCTGTTGTGCCTGTGAATAGGCTGCAGGGGGACGGTGAAGACCAGCAACATCTTTCCAGCCTGCCACCTTCCGTGTGGGACACGGAGCCGGACGTGTGCCTTTCCAGAATCAGACACTGCCGAGGACGAGAGCCATGAGATGTTCCTCCTCTGGGCAAGCCCGGGTCCCAGATCCTGTTGTGCCTGTGAATAGGCTGCAGGGGGACGGTGAAGACCAGCAACATCTTTCCGGCCTGCCACCTTCCGTGTGGGACAAGGAGCCGGACGTGTGCCTTTCCAGAATCAGACTCTGCCGAGGACGAGAGCCATGAGATGTTCCTCCTCTGGGCAAGCCCGGGTCCCAGATCCTGTTGTGCCTGTGAATAGGCTGCAGGGGGACGGTGAAGACCAGCAACAGCTTTCAGGGCTGCCACCTTCCGTGTGGGACAAGGAGCTGGACGTGTGCCTTTTCGGAAACAGGCTCTGCCGAGGACGAGAGACTAACCCTGACCCTAACCGTAACCCTAACCCCTAACCCTAACCCTAAGCCCATCCCTAACGACCCTAACCCTAACCCTAACCCTAAGCCCTTAACACTAACCCTAACCCTAAACCCTAACCCTAACCCTAACCTAACCCTAACCCTAACCCTAACCCTAGCCCTAACCCTAATCCTAACCCCTAACCCTAACCCCTACCCTAACTCTAACCCTAATGGACCCTAACCCTAACCGTAACCCTAACCCCTAACCCTAACCCTAACCCTAATGGCCCTAAACCTAACCCTAACCCTGACCCTAACCCTAACCCTAAGCCTAACCCTAACCCCCTAACCCTAACCCTAAACCTAACCCTAACCCTAACCCTAACCCTAACCCTAACCCCAACCCTAACCCTAACCCCTAACTGTAAACCTTTTCTGACAAGTTGCAGGATGTGTGCCGTTTCCGAAACAGGTTCTGCTGAGGACGAGAGCCATGAGATGTTCCTCCTCTGGGCAAGCCCGGGTCCCAGATCCTGTTGTGCGTGTGAATAGGCAGCAGGGGGACGGTGAAGACCAGCAACATCTTTCCAGCCTGCCACCTTCCTTCTGGGAGAAGGAGCCGGACGTGTGCCTTTTCAGAAGTAGGCTCTGCCGAGGACGAGAGCCATGAGATGTTCCTCCTCTGGGCAAGCCCGGGTCCCAGATCCTGTTGTGCCTGAGAATAGGCTGCAGGGGGACGGTGAAGACCAGCAACATCATTCCAGCCTGCCAACTTCCGTGTGGGACAAGGAGCCGGACATGTGCCTTTTTGGAAACAGGCTCTGCCGAGGACGAGAGCCATGAGATGTTCCTCCTCTGGGCAAGCCCGCGTCCTGAATCCTGTTGTACCTGTGAATAGGCTGCAGGGGGACGGTGAAGACCAGCAACTTCTTTCAGGGCTGCCACCTTCCGTGTGGGACAAGGAGCCGGACGTGTGCCTTTTCGGAAACAGGCTCTGCCGAGGACGAGAGACTAACCCTGACCATAACCCTAACCCTAACCCCTAACCCTAACCCTAAGCCCATCCCTAACGACCCTAACCCTAACCCTAACCCTAAGCCCTTAACACTAACCCTAAACCTAAACCCTAACCCTAACCCTAACTGTAACCCTAACCCGGACCCTATCTCGTAACTCTAACCCTAACCCTAACCCCTAACCCTAACCGTAACCCTAACCACTTAACCCTAACACTCACCCTAACACCTAACCCTAACCCTAATCCTAACCCCTAACCCTAACCCCTACCCTAACCCTAACCCTAATGGACCCTAACCCTAACCCTAACCCTAACCCCTAACCCTAACCCTAACCCTAATGGCCCTAAACCTAACCCTAACCCTGTCCCTAACCCTAACCCTAAGCCTAACCCTAACCCCCTAACCCTAACCCTAACCCTAAACCTAACCCTAACCCTAACCCTAACCCTAACCCTAACCCCAACCCTAACCCTAACCCCTAACTGTAAACCTTTTCTGACAAGTTGCAGGATGTGTGCCGTTTCCGAAACAGGTTCTGCTGAGGACGAGAGCCATGAGATTTTCCTCCTCTGGGCAAGCCCGTATCCCAGATCCTGTTGTGCCTGTGAATAGGCTGCAGGGGGACGGTGAAGACCAGCAACATCTTTCCAGCCTGCCACCTTCCGTGTGGGACAAGGAGCCGGACGTGGCGCCTTTCCAGAATCAGGCTCTGCCGAGGACGAGAGCCATGAGATGTTCCTCCTCTGGGCAAGCCCGGGTCCCAGATCCTGTTGTGCCTGTGAATAGGCTGCAGGGGGACGGTGAAGACCAGCAACAGCTTTCAGGGCTGCCACCTTCCGTGTGGGACAAGGAGCCGGACGTGTGCCTTTCCAGAGTCAGACTCTGCCGAGGACGAGAGCCATGAGATGTTCCTCCTCTGGGCAAGCCCGGGTCCCAGATCCTGTTGTGCCTGTGAATAGGCTGCAGGGGGACGGTGAAGACCAGCAATATCTTTCCGGCCTACCACCTTCCGTGTCGGACAAGGAGCCGGACGTGTGACTTTTCAGAAGTAGGCTCTGCCGAGGACGAGAGCCATGATATGTTCCTCCTCTGGGCAAGCCCGGGTCCTGAATCCTGTTGTACCTGTGAATAGGCTGCAGGGGGACGGTGAAGACCAGCAACATCTTTCCGGACTGCCACCTTCCGTGTGGGACAAGGAGCCGGACGTGTGCCTTTTCGGAAACAGGCTCTGTCGAGGACGAGAGACTAACCCTGACCCTAACCCTAACCCTAACCCCTAACCCTAACCCTAAGCCCATCCCTAATGACCCTAACCCTAACCGTAACCCTAAGCCCTTAACACTAACCCTAAACCTAAACCCTAAACCTAACCCTAACTCTAACCCTAACCCGGATCCTATCTCGTAACTCTAACCCTAACCCTAACCCCTAACCCTAACCGTAACCCTAACCACCTAACCCTAACACTCACCCTAACACCTAACCCTAACCCTAATCCTAACCCCTAACCCTAACCCCTACCCTAACCCTAACCCTAATGGACCCTAACCCTAACCCTAACCCTAACCCCTAACCATAACCCTAACCCTAATGGCCCTAAACCTAACCCTAACCCTGACCCTAACCCTAACCCCCTAACCCTAACCCTAACCCTAACCCTAACCCTAATCCCAACCCTAACCCTAACCCCTAACTGTAAACCTTTTCTGACAAGTTGCAGGATGTGTGCCGTTTCCGAAACAGGTTCTGCTGAGGACGAGAGCCATGAGATTTTCCTCCTCTGGGCAAGCCCGTATCCCAGATCCTGTTGTGCCTGTGAATAGGCTGCAGGGGGACGGTGAAGACCAGCAACATCTTTCCAGCCTGCCACCTTCCGTGTGGGACACGGAGCCGGACGTGTGCCTTTCCAGAATCAGGCTCTGCCGAGGACGAGAGCCATGAGATGTTCCTCCTCTGGGCAAGCCCGGGTCCCAGATCCTGTTGTGCCTGTGAATAGGCTGCAGGGGGACGGTGAAGACCAGCAACATCTTTCCGGCCTGCCACCTTCCGTGTGGGACAAGGAGCCGGACGTGTGCCTTTCCAGAATCAGACACTGCCGAGGACGAGAGCCATGAGATGTTCCTCCTCTGGGCAAGCCCGGGTCCTGAATCCTGTTGTGCCTGTGCATAGGCTGCAGGGGGACGGTGAAGACCAGCAACATCTTTCCGGCCTGCCACCTTCCGTGTGGGACAAGGAGCCGGACGTGTGCCTTTCCAGAATCAGACTCTGCCGAGGACGAGAGCCATGAGATGTTCCTCCTCTCAGCAAGCCCGGGTCCCAGATCCTGTTGTGCCTGTGAATAGGCTGCAGGGGGACGGTGAAGACCAGCAACATCTTTCCGGCCTACCACCTCCCGTGTCGGAAAAGGAGCCAGACGTGTGACTTTTCAGAAGTAGGCTCTGCCGAGGACGAGAGCCATGATATGTTCCTCCTCTGGGCAAGCCCGGGTCCTGAATGCTGTTGTACCTGTGAATAGGCTGCAGGGGGACGGTGAAGACCAGCAACAGCTTTCAGGGCTGCCACCTTCCGTGTGGGACAAGGAGCCGGACGTGTGCCTTTTCGGGAAGAGGCTCTGCCGAGGACAAGAGCCATGAGATGTTCCTCCTCTGGGCAAGCCTGGGTCCCAGATCCTGTTGTGCCTGTGAATAGGCTGCAGGGGGACGGTGAAGACCAGCAACATCTTTCCGGACTGCCACCTTCCGTGTGGGACAAGGAGCCGGACGTGTGCCTTTTCGGAAATAGGCTCTGCCGAGGACGAGAGCCATGAGATGTTCCTCCTCTGGGCATTCCCGGGTCCTGAATCCTGTTGTGCCTGTGAATAGGCTGCAGGGGGATGGTGAAGACCAGCAACAGCTTTCAGGGCTGCCACCTTCCGTGTGGGACAAGGAGCCGGACGTGTGCCTTTTCGGAAACAGGCTCTGCCGAGGACGAGAGACTAACCCTGACCCTAACCCTAACCCTAACCCCTAACCCTAACCCTAAGCCCATCCCTAATGACCCTAACCCTAACCGTAACCCTAAGCCCTTAACACTAACCCTAAACCTAAACCCTAACCCTAACCCTAACTGTAACCCTAACCCGGACCCTATCTCGTAACTCTAACCCTAACCCTAACCCCTAACCCTAACCGTAACCCTAACCACCTAACCCTAACCCTAACCCTAATGGCCCTAACCCTAACCCTAACCCTGACCCTAACCCTAACCCTAAGCCTAACCCTAACCCCCTAACCCTAACCCTAACCCTAAACCTAACCCTAACCCTAACCCTAACCCTAACCCTAACCCCAACCCTAACCCTAACCCCTAACTGTAAACCTTTTCTGACAAGTTGCAGGATGTGTGCCGTTTCCGAAACAGGTTCTGCCTAGGACGAGAGCCATGAGATTTTCCTCCTCTGGGCAAGCCCGTATCCCAGATCCTGTTGTGCCTGTGAATAGGCTGCAGGGGGACGGTGAAGACCAGCAACATCTTTCCAGCCTGCCACCTTCCGTGTGGGACACGGTGCCGGACGTGTGCCTTTCCAGAATCAGGCTCTGCCGAGGACGAGAGCCATGAGATGTTCCTCCTCTGGGCAAGCCCGGGTCCCAGATCCTGTTGTGCCTGTGAATAGGCTGCAGGGGGACGGTGAAGACCAGCAACAGCTTTCCGGCCTGCCACCTTCCGTGTGGGACAAGGAGCCGGACGTGTGCCTTTCCAGAGTCAGACTCTGCCGAGGACGAGAGCCATGAGATGTTCCTCCTCTGGGCAAGCCCGGGTCCCAGATCCTGTTGTGCCTGTGAATAGGCTGCAGGGGGACGGTGAAGACCAGCAATATCTTTCCGGCCTACCACCTTCCGTGTCGGACAAGGAGCCGGACGTGTGACTTTTCAGAAGTAGGCTCTGCCGAGGACGAGAGCCATGATATGTTCCTCCTCTGGGCAAGCCCGGGTCCTGAATCCTGTTGTACCTGTGAATAGGCTGCAGGGGGACGGTGAAGACCAGCAACATCTTTCCGGACTGCCACCTTCCGTGTGGGACAAGGAGCCGGACGTGTGCCTTTTCGGAAACAGGCTCTGTCGAGGACGAGAGACTAACCCTGACCCTAACCCTAACCCTAACCCCTAACCCTAACCCTAAGCCCATCCCTAATGACCCTAACCCTAACCGTAACCCTAAGCCCTTAACACTAACCCTAAACCTAAACCCTAAACCTAACCCTAACTCTATCCCTAACCCGGATCCTATCTCGTAACTCTAACCCTAACCCTAACCCCTAACCCTAACCGTAACCCTAACCACCTAACCCTAACACTCACCCTAACACCTAACCCTAACCCTAATCCTAACCCCTAACCCTAACCCCTACCCTAACCCTAACCCTAATGGACCCTAACCCTAACCCTAACCCTAACCCCTAACCATAACCCTAACCCTAATGGCCCTAAACCTAACCCTAACCCTGACCCTAACCCTAACCCCCTAACCCTAACCCTAACCCTAACCCTAACCCTAACCCCAACCCTAACCCTAACCCCTAACTGTAAACCTTTTCTGACAAGTTGCAGGATGTGTGCCGTTTCCGAAACAGGTTCTGCTGAGGACGAGAGCCATGAGATTTTCCTCCTCTGGGCAAGCCCGTATCCCAGATCCTGTTGTGCCTGTGAATAGGCTGCAGGGGGACGGTGAAGACCAGCAACATCTTTCCAGCCTGCCACCTTCCGTGTGGGACACGGAGCCGGACGTGTGCCTTTCCAGAATCAGGCTCTGCCGAGGACGAGAGCCATGAGATGTTCCTCCTCTGGGCAAGCCCGGGTCCCAGATCCTGTTGTGCCTGTGAATAGGCTGCAGGGGGACGGTGAAGACCAGCAACATCTTTCCGGCCTGCCACCTTCCGTGTGGGACAAGGAGCCGGACGTGTGCCTTTCCAGAATCAGACACTGCCGAGGACGAGAGCCATGAGATGTTCCTCCTCTGGGCAAGCCCGGGTCCTGAATCCTGTTGTGCCTGTGAATAGGCTGCAGGGGGACGGTGAAGACCAGCAACATCTTTCCGGCCTGCCACCTTCCGTGTGGGACAAGGAGCCGGACGTGTGCCTTTCCAGAATCAGACTCTGCCGAGGACGAGAGCCATGAGATGTTCCTCCTCTCAGCAAGCCCGGGTCCCAGATCCTGTTGTGCCTGTGAATAGGCTGCAGGGGGACGGTGAAGACCAGCAACATCTTTCCGGCCTACCACCTCCCGTGTCGGAAAAGGAGCCAGACGTGTGACTTTTCAGAAGTAGGCTCTGCCGAGGACGAGAGCCATGATATGTTCCTCCTCTGGGCAAGCCCGGGTCCTGAATGCTGTTGTACCTGTGAATAGGCTGCAGGGGGACGGTGAAGACCAGCAACAGCTTTCAGGGCTGCCACCTTCCGTGTGGGACAAGGAGCCGGACGTGTGCCTTTTCGGGAAGAGGCTCTGCCGAGGACAAGAGCCATGAGATGTTCCTCCTCTGGGCAAGCCTGGGTCCCAGATCCTGTTGTGCCTGTGAATAGGCTGCAGGGGGACGGTGAAGACCAGCAACATCTTTCCGGACTGCCACCTTCCGTGTGGGACAAGGAGCCGGACGTGTGCCTTTTCGGAAATAGGCTCTGCCGAGGACGAGAGCCATGAGATGTTCCTCCTCTGGGCATTCCCGGGTCCTGAATCCTGTTGTGCCTGTGAATAGGCTGCAGGGGGATGGTGAAGACCAGCAACAGCTTTCAGGGCTGCCACCTTCCGTGTGGGACAAGGAGCCGGACGTGTGCCTTTTCGGAAACAGGCTCTGCCGAGGACGAGAGACTAACCCTGACCCTAACCCTAACCCTAACCCCTAACCCTAACCCTAAGCCCATCCCTAATGACCCTAACCCTAACCGTAACCCTAAGCCCTTAACACTAACCCTAAACCTAAACCCTAACCCTAACCCTAACTGTAACCCTAACCCGGACCCTATCTCGTAACTCTAACCCTAACCCTAACCCCTAACCCTAACCGTAACCCTAACCACCTAACCCTAACCCTAACCCTAATGGCCCTAAACCTAACCCTAACCCTGACCCTAACCCTAACCCTAAGCCTAACCCTAACCCCCTAACCCTAACCCTAACCCTAAACCTAACCCTAACCCTAACCCTAACCCTAACCCTAACCCCAACCCTAACCCTAACCCCTAACTGTAAACCTTTTCTGACAAGTTGCAGGATGTGTGCCGTTTCCGAAACAGGTTCTGCCTAGGACGAGAGCCATGAGATTTTCCTCCTCTGGGCAAGCCCGTATCCCAGATCCTGTTGTGCCTGTGAATAGGCTGCAGGGGGACGGTGAAGACCAGCAACATCTTTCCAGCCTGCCACCTTCCGTGTGGGACACGGAGCCGGACGTGTGCCTTTCCAGAATCAGGCTCTGCCGAGGACGAGAGCCATGAGATGTTCCTCCTCTGGGCAAGCCCGGGTCCCAGATCCTGTTGTGCCTGTGAATAGGCTGCAGGGGGACGGTGAAGACCAGCAACAGCTTTCCGGCCTGCCACCTTCCGTGTGGGACAAGGAGCCGGACGTGTGCCTTTTCGGGAAGAGGCTCTGCCGAGGACAAGAGCCATGAGATGTTCCTCCTCTGGGCAAGCCTGGGTCCCAGATCCTGTTGTGCCTGTGAATAGGCTGCAGGGGGACGGTGAAGACCAGCAACATCTTTCCGGACTGCCACCTTCCGTGTGGGACAAGGAGCTGGACGTGCGCCTTTTCGGAAACAGGCTCTGCCGAGGACGAGAGACTAACCCTGACCCTAACCGTAACCCTAACCCCTAACCCTAACCCTAAGCCCATCCCTAACGACCCTAACCCTAACCCTAACCCTAAGCCCTTAACACTAACCCTAACCCTAAACCCTAACCCTAACCCTAACTGTAACCCTAACCCGGACCCTATCTCGTAACTCTAAACCTAACCCTAACCCCTAACCCTAACCGTAACCCTAACCACCTAACCCTAACACTCACCCTAACACCTAACCCTAACCCTAATCCTAACCCCTAACCCTAACCCCTACCCTAACCCTAACCCTAATGGACCCTAACCCTAACCCTAACCCTAACCCCTAACCCTAACCCTAACCCTAATGGCCCTAAACCTAACCCTAACCCTGACCCTAACCCTAACCCTAAGCCTAACCCTAACCCCCTAAACCTAACCCTAACCCTAAACCTAACCCTAACCCTAACCCTAACCCTAACCCCAACCCTAACCCTAACCCCTAACTGTAAACCTTTTCTGACAAGTTGCAGGATGTGTGCCGTTTCCGAAACAGGTTCTGCTGAGGACGAGAGCCATGAGATGTTCCTCCTCTGGGCAAGCCCGGGTCCCAGATCCTGTTGTGCCTGTGAATAGGCTGCAGGGGGACGGTGAAGACCAGCAACAGCTTTCCGGCCTGCCACCTTCCGTGTGGGACAAGGAGCCGGACGTGTGCCTTTCCAGAATCAGACTCTGCCGAGGACGAGAGCCATGAGATGTTCCTCCTCTGGGCAAGCCCGGGTCCCAGATCCTGTTGTGCCTGTGAATAGGCTGCAGGGGGACGGTGAAGACCAGCAACAGCTTTCAGGGCTGCCACCTTCCGTGTGGGACAAGGAGCTGGACGTGTGCCTTTTCGGAAACAGGCTCTGCCGAGGACGAGAGACTAACCCTGACCCTAACCGTAACCCTAACCCCTAACCCTAACCCTAAGCCCATCCCTAACGACCCTAACCCTAACCCTAACCCTAAGCCCTTAACACTAACCCTAACCCTAACCCTAACCCTAATGGCCCTAAACCTAACCCTAACCCTGTCCCTAACCCTAACCCTAAGCCTAACCCTAACCCCCTAAACCTAACCCTAACCCTAAACCTAACCCTAACCCTAACCCTAACCCTAACCCTAACCCCAACCCTAACCCTAACACCTAACTGTAAACCTTTTCTGACAAGTTGCAGGATGTGTGCCGTTTCCGAAACAGGTTCTGCTGAGGACGAGAGCCATGAGATTTTCCTCCTCTGGGCAAGCCCGTATCCCAGATCCTGTTGTGCCTGTGAATAGGCTGCAGGGGGACGGTGAAGACCAGCAACATCTTTCCAGCCTGCCACCTTCCGTGTGGGACAAGGAGCCGGACGTGTGCCTTTCCAGAATCAGGCTCTGCCGAGGACGAGAGCCATGAGATGTTCCTCCTCTGGGCAAGCCCGGGTCCCAGATCCTGTTGTGCCTGTGAATAGGCTGCAGGGGGACGGTGAAGACCAGCAACAGCTTTCAGGGCTGCCACCTTCCGTGTGGGACAAGGAGCCGGACGTGTGCCTTTCCAGAATCAGACACTGCCGAGGACGAGAGCCATGAGATGTTCCTCCTCTGGGCAAGCCCGGGTCCCAGATCCTGTTGTGCCTGTGAATAGGCTGCAGGGGGACGGTGAAGACCAGCAACATCTTTCAGGGATGCCACCTTCCGTGTGGGACAAGGAGCCGGACGTGTGCCTTTTCGGAAATAGGCTCTGCCGAGGACGAGAGCCATGAGATGTTCCTCCTCTGGGCATGCCCGGGTCCTGAATCCTGTTGTGCCTGTGAATAGGCTGCAGGGGGATGGTGAAGACCAGCAACAGCTTTCAGGGCTGCCACCTTCCGTGTGGAACAAGGAGCCGGACGTGTGCCTTTCCGGAATCAGGCTCTGCCGAGGACAAGAGGCATGAGATGTTCCTCCTCTGGGCAAGCCCGGGTCCCAGATCCTTTTGTGCCTGTGAATAGGCTGCAGGGGGACGGTGAAGACCAGCAACATCCTTCAGGGGTGCCACCTTCCGTGTGGGACAAGGAGCCGGACATGTGCCTTTTCGGAAACAGGCCCTGCCGAGGACGAGAGCCATGAGATGTTCCTCCTCTGGGCAAGCCCGCGTCCTGAATCCTGTTGTACCTGTGAATAGGCTGCAGGGGGCCGGTGAAGACCAGCAACTTCTTTCAGGGCTGCCACCTTCCGTGTGGGACAAGGAGCCGGACGTGTGCCTTTTCGGAAACAGGCTCTGCCGAGGACGAGAGACTAACCCTGACCCTAACCCTAACCCTAACCCCTAACCCTAACCCTAAGCCCATCCCTAATGACC